>NC_080719.1:5530000-5607500 GCF_019097595.1 Hemibagrus wyckioides
TTTTTTTACATTAGTATGTGTATATGCATATATGTATATATATATATATATATGTAGGTCATTCATACCAGCGGCTGTCAGACTTTACAACACCGCATTACAGTGATGTTCCAATGTGCAGTATTTTACCATTTTATAATTTTATATTTTTCATTTTTTATATGTTTATAATTTTATATAATCTTACTTTCTTTTACTGTTTGTATTATTTTATTTATTATTATTTGTATTGTGCAATATTTTTTATTTATTTATTTTCTTTTATAATTTTTACATAATTTCTTTTCTTTTACTATCTGGTCTTTTTCTTTCTATTTTTAGGTTGAAAGCCTGCATGTTAACTGTCTGTTGAACTGCTGTGACAATTGAATTTCCCCACTGTGGGATCAATAAAGTTTTATCTTATCTTATATATATATATATATATATATATATATATATATATATATATATATATATATATATATATATAAATATATATTGAATTAGCTGAAATGCCAAGGGTTTGTGTTAATAGTAATCCCCTAAATTACACACATTATCTGTGTCTCATGCTGTGTGTGTGTGTGTGTGTGTGTGTCTTCAGATAGAGCTTTAGAGTCTGAGAAGATCCTCCTGACAGAGCCTGTACCAGAACTGGGCCAGATGGAATACCAGCTGCTGAAGTTCTTCATCCTGCTGTGAGTTTGGCTCGTTTTCCCCGCGTCCTTATGTCCGCTCAGGATGATCACCCGCTTCATCATCCGCTTTAACAGACATAAAACACTTCCCAAATCTCTGATCATACATTATGCCTTATTAGGAGGTTGAACTTCCTTTTAAATGAATCGTTATTTCTCACTGTGATTCTCTAACAGAGTTTTGACTCAGTGGTTGAAGATCTGCCTCAGTTACAGTGATTATCAGTGAACTCGATCAGAGAAGGAAGGAAGGAAAGGAAAGAAGAAAGAAATTAAGAAGGAAGGAAGAAGGAAGGAAAAAAGTGATATATATTAAAAAATAAATGTATATTAAAAAAAAATATATATATATATATATATATATATGTATGTACATAAAGAATTTTAATCTGTCCAATCTGGCAACCATGAGGATGAGTCTGAAAACATGATGTATTTTTTGAAAGCCATCAAGCAGAGACATCGAGTGAACACTCACGATGCATCAGTTTCGTTCCTCTGATGAAAAAGAAAAAGAGGAACGGGAGGGAGGAAGGAAGGAAGGGTGTAAGGAAAAGAGAAAGGAATGAAAGAAAGAAGGAAAGGAAAGGAATCAAGGAAAAGAGGAAAGAAAGAATCAGTTTCGTTCCTCTGATGAAAACGAGAAATGGAAGGAAGGGAGGGAGGAAGGAAAAGAGAAAGGAATGAAAGAAAGAAGGAAAGGAATCAAGGACAAGAGGAAAGAAAGAGAGAAGGAAAGGAATGGAATGAAAGAAGGAAAGGAATGGAATGAAAGAAGGAAAGGAATGGAATGAAAGAAAGAAGGAAAGGAATCAAGGACAAGAGGAAAGAAAGAGAGAAGGAAAGGAATGGAATGAAAGAAGGAAAGGAAAGAATGAAAGGAAAGAAATAAGGAAAAAGGAAAGGAATGAAAGAAAGAAGGAAAGGAAAGGAATGAATGAAAGAAAGAAAGAGAAAGAAAGAAAGAAAGAAAGAAAGAAAGAAAGAGAAAGAAAGAAAGAAAGAAAGAAAGAAAAAGAAATAAGGAAAAATGAAAGGAATGAAAGAAAGAAGGAAAGGAAAGGAATGAAAGAAGGAAAGGAAAGAAAGAAAGAAGGAAAGAAAGAAAGAAAGAAAGAAAGAAAGAAAGAAAGAAAGAAAGAAAGAAAGGAAAGGAATTAAAGAAGGAAGGAAAGGAATGAAAGAAGGAAAGGAAAGGAATGGAATGGAAGAAGGAAAGGAAGAGTGAAAGAAAGAAGGAAAGAAAGAAAGAAAGAAGGAAAGAAAGAAAGAAAGGAAAGGAAAGGAATGAAAGAAGGAAAAGAAAGAAAGAAAGGAAAGGAATGAAAGAAAGAAGGAAAGGAATGAATGAAAGAGAAAGAAAGAAAGAAAGAAAGAAAGAAAGAAAGAAAGAAAGAAAGAAAGAAAGAAAAAGAAATAAGGAAAAAGGAAAGGAATGAAAGAAAGAAGGAAAGGAAAGGAATGAAAGAAGGAAAGGAATGAAAGAAAGAAGGAAAGGAATGAAAGAAAGAAAGAAAGAAAGAAAGAAAGAAAGGAAAGGAATGAAAGAAAGAAGGAAAGGAAAGAAAGAAAGAAAGAAAGAAAGGAAAGGAATGAAAGAAAGAAGGAAAGGAAAGAAAGAAAGAAAGAAAGAAAGAAAGAAAGAAAGAAAGAAAGAAAGGAAAGGAATTAAAGAAGGAAGGAAAGGAATGAAAGAAGGAAAGGAAAGGAATGGAATGGAAGAAGGAAAGGAAGAGTGAAAGAAAGTAGAAAAGGAAAGGAATCGAAGAAAGAAGGACAGAAAGAAATGTAAGAAAAGAAATGATATTTGGGGCTGATTGATTTTGTTTGTTGTTTTTTTAGAAAATAAAATAATTAAAATGTATTAATGACAAAAATATTTTGATTTAAATGAAAATGATCCGTAATCCGAGAGAGAACTCGTGACAAATCTAGGCTTAAAGTACCTTCCAGTGTTCATGAAACTAATCCACAAACACACTGTCTTAAAGGGAGATTTTTGGATATGTGGAAATATCATGAATAAAACATTCATGTGTTTAAAACCTCTGATCTGTGGCGTCTTCTAGAACTCTGGTGTATAGATATTTATTGGGATTTATCCGTGATGCTGCTGCTCTGTGTGCAGGATTATCCTCCTCATCCTGTCCTCGTGTTATCTGGCGTTCCGGGTGTGCAGTCTGGAGCAGCAGCTCTCCTTCCTCAGCAGTAAAGCAGCACTCCCTCTGCAGGACAGGTGAGACCTTCCTCCTCATAATCCTGTGTTCATACAGCATCCACACTGAACACAACAGAGTCTCAGAGAAACACAACAGAGTCTCAGAGAAACACAACAGAGTCTCAGAGAAACACAACAGAATCTCAGAGAAACACAACAGAGTCTCAGAGAAACACAACAGAGTCTCAGAGAAACACAACAGAATCTCAGAGAAACACAACAGAGTCTCAGAGAAACACAACAGAGTCTCAGAGAAACACAACAGAGTCTCAGAGAAACACAACAGAATCTCAGAGAAACACAACAGAGTCTCAGAGAAACACAACAGAGTCTCAGAGAAACACAACGGAGTCTCAGAGAAACACAACGGAGTCTCAGAGAAACACAACGGAGTCTCAGAGAAACACAACGGAGTCTCAGAGAAACACAACGGAGTCTCAGAGAAACACAACAGAGTCTCAGAGAAACACAACAGAATCTCAGAGAAACACAACAGAATCTCAGAGAAACACAACAGAGTCTCAGAGAAACACAACAGAGTCTCAGAGAAACACAACAGAGTCTCAGAGAAACACAACAGAGTCTCAGAGAAACACAACAGAGTCTCAGAGAAACACAACAGAGTCTCAGAGAAACACAACAGAGTCTCAGAGAAACACAACGGAGTCTCAGAGAAACACAACGGAGTCTCAGAGAAACACAACAGTCTCAGAGAAACACAACAGAGTCTCAGAGAAACACAACAGAGTCTCAGAGAAACACAACAGAATCTCAGAGAAACACAACAGAGTCTCAGAGAAACACAACGGAGTCTCAGAGAAACACAACAGAGTCTCAGAGAAACACAACGGAGTCTCAGAGAAACACAACGGAGTCTCAGAGAAACACAACAGTCTCAGAGAAACACAACAGAATCTCAGAGAAACACAACAGAGTCTCAGAGAAACACAACAGAGTCTCAGAGAAACACAACAGTCTCAGAGAAACACAACAGAGTCTCAGAGAAACACAACAGAATCTCAGAGAAACACAACAGAGTCTCAGAGAAACACAACAGTCTCAGAGAAACACAACAGAATCTCAGAGAAACACAACAGAGTCTCAGAGAAACACAACAGAATCTCAGAGAAACACAACAGAGTCTCAGAGAAACACAACAGTCTCAGAGAAACACAACAGAGTCTCAGAGAAACACAACAGAATCTCAGAGAAACACAACAGAGTCTCAGAGAAACACAACAGAGTCTCAGAGAAACACAACAGAGTCTCAGAGAAACACAACAGAGTCTCAGAGAAACATAACAGAGTCTCAGAGAAACACAACAGAGTCTCAGAGAAACACAACGGAGTCTCAGAGAAACACAACAGAGTCTCAGAGAAACACAACAGAGTCTCAGAGAAACACAACAGAGTCTCAGAGAAACACAACGGAGTCTCAGAGAAACACAACAGAGTCTCAGAGAAACATAACAGAGTCTCAGAGAAACACAACAGAGTCTCAGAGAAACACAACAGAGTCTCAGAGAAACACAACGGAGTCTCAGAGAAACACAACAGAGTCTCAGAGAAACACAACAGAATCTCTGAGAAACACAACAGAGTCTCAGAGAAACACAACAGAAACAGGAACACAAGCGAAGTGACGTGAAATTTCAGAATAAAAATGATTGAAACATCTGTTTTTTTTAGTTAAATGCAAACAAACAAGGCTAAGTATATTTTACAAAAAATAAATCATTTATAGTTTACATGCAGAATAAAACATAAAGAGTCTTGAAGTTAGTTATTTCCCAGTGAGAGCACGTCTCGGCGTGTTTCCTATTACTTTTATTTTATTAAAATTGTTCTGTGAGCAACTGCAACTTAACCATTTCCTTGAGGGAATCCATCTAATATTCAGATTCACATTACTGTAATCCTGTGATTTGGAATTACAATGATGTTCGAGAATAATGAGCAGATCATTCTGAATAATCAGTATTAAGAATGCTGTGTTTGACGCTATAAGTGATACTCTGGTGCAATAGTAATGTCTTTAGCTCTACATTTACTGTACACTGTGTTGGCAAAAGTTTTGGGACACCCCTCCAAATCATTGAATTCAGGGGTTGGACTCGGCCCCTTAGTTCCAGTGAAAGGAACTCTTAATGCTTCAGCTTCATACCAAGATATTATGGACAATTTCATGCTCCCAACTTTGTGGGAACAGTTTGGGGATGACCCCTTCCTGTTCCACCATGACTGCACACCAGTGCACAAAGCAAGGTCCATAAAGACATGGATGAAGGAGTTGTTGGTGTGTGATGAATTAGAGCAGCCAGACTCACAATCTCCTCTCTAATTCATCCCTAAGGTGTTCTATCAGGTTGAGGTGCAGGCCAGTCAGGTTCCTCCACACCAAACTCGCTCATCCATGTCTTTATGGACCTTGCTTTGTGCACTGGTGTGCAGTCATGTTGGAACAGGAAGGGGTCATCCCCAAACTGTTCCCACAAAGTTGGGAGCATGAAATTGTCCAAAATGCCTGAAGCATTAAGAGTTCCTTTCACTGGAACTAAGGGGCCAAGCCCTGAAAGACAACAGCTGGAGTGGTGTCCCAAAATAGTGTATATATTGACCCTTCACTGAGCTATGATACTGTAATAAAACCAACACAGACATATCCTGTATGTATTGTTCCAGGTAGCTGATGGTGTCGGAGAGCAATGACCTGAACGGAACACTCATTTTTTTATTCTCTGCACTGAAGCCGAGACGCCAGCCTGCTTCGCCGCGTGATTTTTGCATAGAGAGATTAAAAGACGAAGGCTGGATGTGGCACTGCGGGATTTTCGGTGCCACTGGATGGAGGAGGAAGTGAACCTCAGGTCATGTAACCAGCACTTAGGAGCAGGTCCGTCTGCTGGGACAGAAACGGCTGTGGAAGGAATTACGGCGGGAATATCGATCATTTATTTGCCTCTTAATTTCCGAGATCGAACAACATGGAAGAGGCTTCAAGCACACAGAGTGATGGGTGAAGCCGGGTATGAGCCGCTCGGTCAGCTGTTTCCTCGCTCATGAAAGAATTTTATACAGGAAGAGTTAAAGGTCTAAAAGTGTTTTTAATTATGCAAACAAGACTTAAGCTACGTTCACACATACAGTGATTTTTATCTCCGCAAGTCTCCAGTCGCTGTACCAGGAAGTCTCCAGTAGGTGTTTCTACGCTACTACTGGTTGCCATGATAATAATATTTATCAGTGGGTGGAGTGTCAGGTTTCTTGATGCTGAAATGAAACATTTTGGAGGGAGATTTTGTTGTTTGTGTCTAAAAGTTTCTAGAAGTATCATACGAGGTGTTCGCTCTGCCATCTTCACGCCAAGTCGCTGCATATTTGCATAAACTTTTCTCAGCTTCACTGGACACGCCCACTTCTAGTCGCCTGAAGTTCATTTACGATTTCTGCTCACTTTGCCGCCGAGACTCGCTGTATGTCTGGACGTAGCATCACTCTCTCGAACACATTAAACTCTCAGCACTTATTCAGTTTTTGTACTCCTGCACAGTTTCACGTGAACTGCTACGGATTCGTTCGCAGTCACTCCTGAATAACACGCGTTACAGGTTCACCAGCTAAAAAGACTGGATTTATTTATTTCCTCAAGCTGTAGCCCGTTTCTGTTCAGGATGGACGCAGACGGACGCGAAAGCAGATAGCATTTTATTTAGGTATTTTATAGAAGACGAGAATGTGACACTGGATCACTGGACACAAGTCAGTGCATTATACTGTACACACACACAAACCCTTTTCCTAACCCTAATGCATCTTCTTTTTGAAGTATAGCTCTGTTTATATTTATAGGTTTATTAATAATCGCTGAACCTGCACATGATGTAAACTGTGAATGCATTTCATCTAAAAAGGCGATATGTGTAAAGGAAGCGCTGAAGCACTACCAGGCAGGTATCAGGACTGGACCGGACCGGACCGGTGATGGGATATTCTGGACATCTGACACAAGATTTTTGAGACATTGAAGAAGTAACTGTAATGAGATCATGAAATTATTATTATTGTTGTTGTTGTTACTATTATTATGAACTCCAGACTGTTATGTAATCAGGGTTTTCTTCCTTTTTTAAAAATAAATGAACTTGGCTCCAGCTTTAACAACCCTGCTGCTCACCCTAGCGGACGTTGCTAACCTCTCTGAACCTAAGAATAGATATTTATTTTACAAGGAGAAAAGCCATGAACTATAACGAATACAGTCGTCAGAGCAGAACCTCATCTTTGTGAACTGAAAAGTAGGAACTTATGCAAAGCAGTGTTTGAAATGAAAACATTTTCATTAAAACTAATTTTTCACACAAGTGCTTCACTCGTTTTTTTTTCCTGTAGTAAAAGGATTATGGTTGAAGTCTCGCCACTTGAAGGTGCTCACTGCTGCTGAGGATGGACCACATAGGTGGACTGGAGATAGATGGGATTGCTGTGAATGGTGCAACTTGGAGATCATGGAGGTACACTATAATGCCAAAGGTTTTGGGACACCCCTCCAGATCATTGAATTCAGGTGTTGTTTTTCACGGGTTGGACTCGGCCCCTTAGTTCCAGTGAAAGAAACTCTTAATGCTTCAGCATACCAAGACAATTTGGACTATTTTTATGCTCTCAGCTTTGTGGGAATAGTTTGGGGATGACCCCTTCCTGTTCCAACATGACCAGTGCACACCAGTGCACAAAGCAAGGTCTAGAAAGACATGGATGAGTGAGTTTGGTGTGGAGGAGCTTGACTGGCCTGACCTCAACCTGATAGAACACCTTTTGGATGAATTAGAGTGAAGACTGCGAGCCGGACCTTCTCATCCAGCATCAGTGCCTGACCTCACAATTGCGCTTCTAGAGGAATGGTCAAAAATTCCCATAAACACACTCCTAAACCTTGTGGAAAGCTTTCGCAGAAGATCTGAAGCTGTTCAGCTGCAAAGGGCGGGACAACTCATTACATTCACGTGCATGTAAAAGCAGACATCCCAAAACATTTGGCAATATAGTATAGCTTTCATAAATGATCATAGTTTTAATAAATTCCTTCCTGCCGAAGCCATCACGTTCACTGACAGAGCGCAAAACCGACCACAGCAGTATTTATTAAAACTATAAGAAATTCAGAAATGACACTGATGATCACATATTTGCTCAAAAGCTCTTTTGCACTTATATATACAGTGAGGGAAAAATTATTTGACCCCCTGATGATTTTGTACGTTTGCCCACTGACAAAGAAATGATCAGTCTGTAATTTTAATGGTAGGTTTATCTGAACAGTGAGAGACAGAATAACAACAAAAATAATCCAGAAAAATTCTTTTCAGAGAATTTCAGAAAAGTTATACATTGATTTGCATTTTATTGAGTGAAATAAGTATTTGACCCCTTTGCAAAACATGACTTAGTACTTGGTGGCAAACCCTTGTTGGCAATCACAGACGTCAGACATTTCTTGTAGTTGGCCATCAGGTTTGCACACATCTCACATCTCAAGGAATTTGGGCCCACTCCTCTTCGCAGATCCTCTCCAAGTCATTGAGGTTTTGTGGCTGACCCTTCAGCTCCCTCCACAGATTTTCTATGGGATTAAGGTCTGGAGACTGGCTAGGCCACTACAGGACCTTAATGTGCTTCTTTTTGAACCACTCCTTTGTTGTTATTCTGTCTCTCACTGTTCAGATAAACCTACCATTAAAATTACAGACTGATCATTTCTTTGTCAGTGGGCAAACGTACAAAATCAAATAATTTTTTCCCTCACTGTAGAACACAGTTATAGAAAGGAAATGATTTATAATCACAGGATCTGTTCCCTTTAGAGTCTGGTTCCTCTCCAGGTTTTTCATCATATTGTCTCAGGCAGTTTTTCCTCACCACCCTAACCTCTGGCCTGCTCATTAGGGATAAATTCAAAATTTTGCCATTTTTATTCAGAATTTTTATATTCCAGAAAAGCTGCTTTGTGACAATTGTCCATTGTTAAAAACGCTATACAAAAAAATGTAATTAACACACAGAAATGAATGACAAAATAGAATAAAATTGACTATTATTAATTATTAATTATTATTATTATTATTATTATTATTATTATTATTATTATTATTATTATTATTACAGATTTTTCATCTGTAGAGATGTATTAGCTACAAAAATTTATGTACATTTGTTGTTCTTTTATTTTGGGTGATATTGGCTGATGAAGCCGTCTTGAAAATTCGACCTTTGTGTCTAAAAATAAATAAATAAATAAATAAATAAATAATAATAAAAATAAAAAAAAAATAATGCATTTTATGTCAATTATCCGAATGTGACATTACATTGGACGCTAAGGAAAAATAAATATAAATAAATAACTCTGTTACTGTCAGAAAATGCTGCCAGTATCATTAAAGAAATGTAAAAAATGAAAGAAAAATTAAAGAAGTCATTAAAGAAATGTAAAATAAAAACAAACAAAAAAACAAGAAAGTTAAATGTATTTGTTCATGGAGTTAATGTCAATTTAAATTCTAACAATCTTTTTAAGCATTATAAGGACTAAATTTGTCTCATTGTTCTATTAAACTGTAAACTCCTACAGTGTATCTGTAAGAGAGAGAGAGAGAGAGAGAGGTCTGTTGTCCACATGTCTCTGAACCTGGTGAAGCTCTTAAACAATTGTTTATGATTATTTAACATATGGAAACAGATTGGCTGCTTCCCTAACCGCTGTTTTTCTGCCTCACTCAGGACGGATCATTTCCCTCAGGATGCGCAGAGCTTCCAGACCACACTCGACTTAATGGACTTCAGTGAGTTTGGATGAATTATTCATAAATGCTTCCCAGGTCAGGCTCGTGAAAGAGCTTTAGGAACCCACAGTTTATATCTCGGAAGTGCTGGTGTTGCTTCAGGTAGAGAGATACGCTGCTTCATGTGGAGCTGCTGTCAGAGTAAGAATACAGAGACAAAATACCGATCTTTCCTTCAACCTCATTCGGTGTAGTTACTGTATTAAAGTGGCAGCAGGGTGTGTTTCGATCGTTTGCAGTCTAGACTGGTCTGTGCTCATTGATCCATGAAGCTCTAGGGATGGTTGAGCTCTGAGCCCAGCTGCTCGTGGATTAGAGATGGACAAAACCAATTACAGGCTGTTTCAGATGCCCATTTTATGCATGGATTTATAATAATAATAATAATAACTACTTTTACTAATAACAATAATAAACAAACAAATAAACAAACAAATAAATAAATAAATAATGTGGTTCATAATAAAAATCAGTGGCTGAAACACTGGACTATGGATCAGAAGGTTGTTGGTTCGATTCTCAGCACGGCTAAAGTGCTATGCTGGGCCCTTGAGCAAGGCCTTGTAAGATGTTTGTAAATGTAGTAACAGTAGTAGTATTAGTAATAGCAGTAGTAAGAGTAGTAGTACTAGTAGCGGTTGGAGTAGAAGTAATAGTATTAGCAGTACTAGTAACAGCACCACTAGTAGCAGAAGTAGTAGTAACAGTGCCATTAGTACTAGTAATAACAGTAGTAGTATTAACAGCAGCATTAGTAGTATTAACAGCAGCAGCAGTAGTAGTAATAGCAGAAGTAGTAGACGTATAAGAAGTAGTAATGGTAATAGTACTAGCTGTTGCAGTAATAGCAATAACTAACAATGATAGCAGTAATAGCTGTAACAGTATCAGTAATAGCACTAACTAACAATGATAGCAGTAACAGTAGTAACAGTATCAGTAATAGCACTAACTGTAACAATGATAGCAGTAATAGCTGTAACAGTATCAGTAATAGCACTAACTGTAACAATGATAGCAGTAACAGTAGTAACAGTATCAGTAATAGCAGTAACTGTAACAATGATAGCAGTAACAGCAGTAATAGCTGTAACAGTATCAGTAATAGCAGGAACTGTAACAATGATAGCAGTAATAGCTGTAACAGTATCAGTAATAGCACTAACTAACAATGATAGCAGTAACAGTAGTAACAGTATCAGTAATAGCACTAACTGTAACAATGATAGCAGTAACAGTAGTAACAGTATCAGTAATAGCACTAACTAACAATGATAGCAGTAACAGTAGTAACAGTATCAGTAATAGCAATAACTGTAACAATGATAGCAGTAACAGCAGTAATAGCTGTAACAGTATCAGTAATAGCAATAACTGTAACAATGATAGCAGTAACAGTAGTAACAGTATCAGTAATAGCAATAACTGTAACAATGATAGCAGTAACAGTAGTAACAGTATCAGTAATAGCAATAACTGTAACAATGATAGCAGTAACAGTAGTAACAGTATCAGTAATAGCAGTAACTGTAACAATGATAGCAGTAACAGCAGTAATAGCTGTAACAGTATCAGTAATAGCAGGAACTGTAACAATGATAGCAGTAATAGCTGTAACAGTATCAGTAATAGCACTAACTGTAACAATGATAGCAGTAACAGCAGTAACAGTATCAGTAATAGCACTAACTAACAATGATAGCAGTAACAGTAGTAACAGTATCAGTAATAGCAATAACTAACAATGATAGCAGTAATAGCTGTAACAGTATCAGTAATAGCAGGAACTGTAACAATGATAGCAGTAACAGCAGTAATAGCTGTAACAGTATCAGTAATAGCAGTAACTGTAACAATGATAGCAGTAACAGCAGTAACAGTATCAATAATAGCAGTAACTTTATCAGTAATAACAGTAGTATTAATAGTAGTAACAGCAGCAGCAGTGTAAGCAGTCATAGATGTGGTAGCAACAGTAACAGCAGTAGTAGTGGCACTTACACACTGTACTTTCTGTGAATGATCTATATAAAAAATGTCAAGTCTGCAGTTCCGCTCACAGACAGCAAGAGGAGACAAACACCAGTCATCTATTATCATATCTCCAACAGGAAACCACCTCCACCACTAAACCCATTAAAGACAGTTGGATTGAAATGTGTGTGGCGTGATGTGCTTTGAGATTCCTGTGAATCGTGTTCTGAAGCTCGCAATCTCACCCACCATTTTGCAGCAAGACCATGATCCATTTGAGCAGAGTAGACAGGTGAGGAAGTGAGAAAGCTGGACAGACTGAATAATTAACGCACCGCTGCATCGTCCTTTTTTCCGTTACAGATGAAGCAAGGTCCAAATCCCACTTCATTACCTTCTGCAGGTAGTCAGACGGCATTGTGGGTAATGTAGGAAACTGTGAATCTACTCTAGAGCAAAGGATTTTCAACTCATTTGTAATTTCATTACAGAATAAATCTTGCACATGGTTGGAGTTTAGATGTTATTTCTTGTTTGTTTCTATATGATGAAATTTTGCATGTGTCTGTACAATGTCCTCTGTAGCTATAAGTAGATTTGAGTTTAAAAGAGAAATGTTGGTGTTACTGTTAAATGTCTAAACCACAAATTATATGCATGTTAGCATTTTATTTTTTCCCCTCTCAACACGACTAAAGCTAAAGTTATCCTGGGGCAAGCCTTTACAGATCCTGTACTTGACCCATAGGCCATATTGACCTCATATGTCACTGATGTGCAGGATTCCCCTGTCAAATAGCAGTTAATCCAGTCCTCATTCTCCTCCTGAACTGAAAAGGCTAGCAGGCTAGGTGATATATACACTATATTGCCAAATGTTTTCGGACATTTGGGAAGGGCTGGCTCCACTCTAATTCATCCCAAAGGTGTTCTATGGGGTTGAGGTCAGGACTCAAGTTCTGGTCAAGTTATGGACCTTGCTTTGTGCACTGGTGTGCAGTCATGTTGGAACAGGAAGGGGTCATCCCCAAACTGTTCCCACAAAGTCGGGAGCATGAAATTGTTCAAAATGCCTGAAGCATTAAGAGTTCCTTTCACTGGAACTAAGGGGCCGAGCCCAACCCCTGAAACACAACACCTGAATTGAATGATTTGGAGGGGTGGGTGTCCCAAAACCTTTTTAGATTGCTTTTATTAAACTAATTTTAATATTTAAAAGATATTTTTACTCAATTTAAGCTTGTATTATTCTATTGTTACTATTATTATTACTATTATTATTATTATTATTTACAAAAATTGACCTCATATATCATTGCTGTAAAAAAGCAGTGAACCTAGTCTTCATTCTCCTCACATCTGAGTGAACAGAGACATGTTTCTGTTTCTATGATCTGCTGGTGAAGTTGTTTTCCTGCCCAGTGCAAGAGAAAGCGGCTTCCCGTGATCACATGCACGCTAAGTGGATTTCTTTGGCCTTATAAACTTTATCCGATCATGAACTGTGCTGAAGTACATTTTCAAATAATCTGATAGAACAGAACTAGAACCTTACATGACCAAATGTTTGTGGACACCTGGACATCACACTCATATGTGGGCCTTTACTAAAAGTTGAAAGCATACAGTTGTCTAGAATGTGTTTGTATGCTGTAGCTTTACAGTTTCCCTTCACTGGAGCTGAGAGAGACTCAAACCCTGTTCCAGCATGACAATGTTCCTTTGCACAAAGCACAGAGCTCCATGATGACATGGTGTGGAGGTTAAGGTTGGAGCGGAAGAACTCGAGTGTCCTGACTCTGACTCAACCCCACTGAACACCTTTGGGATGAACTGGAGTCTCCTTACTCTTACAACATCGGTGTCTGATCTCACTAATGCTCTTGTAGCTGAATCCACACAGCCTCGCTCCAACATCTAGTGATTAAACCTTCCCAGAAGAGAAGAGTGCAGCTTATTATAACAGCAAAGAAAATAGAAATCTGGAACAGGATGTTCAGCACGCACATAAAGATCAGGTGTCCACACATTTTTGGCTATATAGTGTACTTACACACCCATTGCAAAATAAATTAAAGGTATGTGCTTCTGCATGACACCTTTAAGCTCACTGAGAAAGTTTGCTATGTTGAAGACAGCTTAGTTCTGCCACAGCTATCACGTCACGTCATACAGTGCCTTGCATAAGTATTTGCCCCCTTGACCTTTTCCACAGGGTGTAGTGTTAAAACCTGGACCTGAAATCTGCTTTTACTATTTGTTTTACACAAAATCACAAACAGTCAGATAAATAAATAATTAAATAAACAAGCAAACTATTTATTAATTATCATGACACATAGCTTAATGAAACAACAAAGCAGACAGTTTGTTAGCTGCAAAAGTATTCACACCCTTCTTGAGTCACTTGGTTGTAATTACAGCTGAATCCTGATGTACTGTTTATAAATAAATACTGTATTAGCTAGTAAGAATATCAGTATGAGTCAATCGAGTAACATTTCTTTTTTATTAGATTACTTTTAAACAATAAAATAAAAACTTTAAAACATTTAAACTTTCAAAAAGATATTTTTATTTTTACTCAGTTCAAGCTTTTTATTTTTTTATTGTTCTATACTGTTAACAATTTTTAATGTATTTTATTTTGTTCTATCGGCAGATCATTTACTTTTTTTTTCAAGCGTTTAGGCTATTTGTAGAAAAGTGCAAAATAATGTGTCCATTATAATGAGAAATGATATGTAACATTTCTTTTATTTTGGATATTTCAATTTATTAAGATGATAAAAAATAAAAACAAATAAAAAAGGAAAGTGATGTACTTCTTGTTATCTTATGTTAAGTAATATAATAATAATGCTAATAATAATATTTATACCTGGGGCAAATGTTTATAGAGGAAGAGTCATTCTGTAGTCACACGTCACATGACCTTTAAATGCTCTCTGCCTCAGGTGAGTGGCCGGCATTTTTATGGCATCAAAGAGAGAGAGAGGGAGAGAGAGAGTGGGATGGAGGGAGCAAGGGAGAGAGAGTGAGAGAGGAGAGAGAGAGACATAGAGGAAGAGAGAGGGAGAGAAAGTGAGAGAGGGGGGGTGAGAGAGAGGGAGGAAGGGAGGGAGCAAGGGAGAGAGTGAGAGAGGAGAGAGAGAGAGAGAGAGAGAGAGAGTTTGAGAAGAGAGAGAGGGGACAATGTTCAAAAGTTTCTTCACTGTGAGCAGCTCAAAAACACGTTCTCACGTTACACACCTCGTCCTGCAATGCTGCACTGTCAGGGTGTGTTACAGAGACACATTTCTTTTGTCATGGAACCAGCAGGAAAGAGTTATGGCTTCTTTCAGCGAGAGTATTCCAGTTACGTTGATTATTATTACTTCCTGCGCAGTAAATAGACTGGAAATAGTTGCAAAATGGATGTAGTAGGTTTCAGATGTGCCTGACATGCTCATGAGATAAATCAGAGGCAGGGAGAGTTTGCTGGAGGGCTGGAGTTTGGAGACAGAGGCTGTAAATATGTTTGCACTTCGGAGAGACCTGCAGCGTATTACAGCGCCGCTCAGGAGGATGTGCTAAAAGCAGGGTGGTTTAGTTTGACAGCTGAGAAATAGGGTTAATGCTCCTTCAAAAGAGATAATGTGAAACACCTGAGGAGCTTCTTTCTGCTTCAGGGAGGATTTCTCTCAGCTCACATCAATCACTGCACTTTACCTGGAAATGGAAATGTGCCATGCTGGCAGATGTGTCACGCATGAACTTTTTGTTCTTTTCGAACGTTCAGAAATGAAAGCTCCACCTTCAGCCTGAGTGACGTGATCTTTAGAATTTACACGTGAGCTTCAATGCTGGTTTTTACTGCGGTTAATCATCAGAGGGACGGCTCATGTCGGACGTTTGGGGGACGAAGTTAGGGAGGTCAGATTAAGATGGTTTGGACATGTCCAGAGGAGGGAGAGTGAGTATATTGGTAGGAGAATGTTGGACATGGAGCTGCCAGGCAGGAGGCAAAGAGGAAGGCCAAAGAGGAGGTATATGGAGGTAATAAATGAGGATATGAAGCTAGTGGGTGCAAGTGATGAGGATGCAGAAGATAGGGATAGGTGGAGAGAGATGATTCGCTGTGGAGACCCCTGAAGGGAAAAGCCCAAAGAAGAAGAAGTATCATCTCCTTCGTTATCCATAATTTAGTCCTGGCTTTATGGCTACTTAAAGAGAGCGATGCGGCGGGGATTTAACCTTTTAGTCTATCCAGTTTACTCTCTCACCTCAACATAACACACACTTAACACAAACATTCACCATTACGCTCGGCATCTTATACATCGCTAGCTAGCTGCACCAAGCCTAGTGTCGTTTAGCCAAATTGCATTCTGGGACGTTTGAGTTGAGGGTTTGCACCAATACCACCGTGACATCTCATTAGTATGACAAATTTTTTCTCACTAGTATGATACGTTTTTAAGATTTTTTTTTTATTATTTATTGCTTTACTCTTTTCCCCAGAAGCCAAAAAATTGAACTTGCTCCTGTTTTGTGTTCATGTGTCCATGTGTCCATTGAGTGTCTTTGTCATGTCCCACATTCATATGAAGCTCATATGAATGTAGACAATGGGATATGCCAGCTTAGTGGTTAAGATGGTGGACTACTGATCAGAAGGTTTTGAGTTTGAGTCCCAGGTTCACCAAGCGACCACTGCTGGGCCCCTGAGCAAGGCCCTTAACCCTCAGTTGTATAAAATGAGATAAATTGTAAGTTGCTCTGGATAAGGGTGTCTGCTAAATGTAAATGTAGACACTCAGGGCTTTTTGTAGTTTTCCAGAAGTAATTCCGTTATTCCCTAGCCTACTAGGAGTGATGTATTCAAATAAAAAATTCCAAGAATACCAAAAAGGGTTTGTTTTTTCCAGACATCTTCACAGAAAACCCCATTTCTGCTCTCTGAGATGCCCCAAGTGCTTGTTCATAAGCATCTATAGTGTGAAGGTGTTTAGCTTCAACCACTAAAATTCTGCGTAAGGTTATCCAACAGAGGGAAAAACACACGTCTAAAACACACCGAGAGCCGACAGAGTCCTGACTCATTTTATATCAGACTCACAGCCGGAAAATCTTTCATTTGTTTACACTGATTGAAAAAGTCTGATAAGTCAGTTTCCATTCCACCAGTGTACTGTTAAAAGGGGTTAATGGAGCTGAAAAATGGTGAATGGGAAAATATCTTCAACACAACCATCAGCATCACTAACACTCCTAAAATCAAACCACTAAAACGTCAGTATTTGTATCAGACTAGGAATTTTCCTTTCATTATTTTGTTCATTTATTCCTGAATACAGCACCTAGAAGACGTGATGGTTTAGTGATTAATGGTTTGGGAAACCCTGCTCTTCTGTTTCAGCTCATTTAAGTGTGAGGAATCTGTACAATGTTGCTTTTACTTCACTTAAGGCATTTTTTCTGACACGCTAATCTCTATAAGGTCAGGCCTGATGGAAAAATCCCAGCTTTCACTGACCTTCACATTCTGTAACAGAATAGTTTCCTTCTCGTGAACACTCATTTGTTTCACATTCATCAGTGTAGCTGAGACGCTTCTGTTAGGAGATTTCTTTTTTTTTTTTAGCGCACGTATTAGTCTTGGAGGAAATACGTTTACAGGGAGAACTGAAGCATGGGCGAGGCGGAAAATCCCGCCACTTTTGGGCCGAATGTCGGGGTCCGTACCTCAGGCCTAGTGGGTCCAGCAGGGCCTCGTCGGACTCATCTCGGCCTCCTCTACGAGACTTTCAAATATGGAGCAGATCTGACCCCCGGGGGCGGAAGTAACATGGCTTCAAATGTGACGTGTTAGGTGATCGGATTCGGGCCCCCGTTTCTCGGGGCCCTGTGGTCCCGGAGGGTCGGGATCAGTCTGAATTTTATATTAATTTATGCCATTTGGCATCCTTATCCAGAGCTACTTACATTTTTATCTCATTTTATACAACTGAGCAGTTGAAGGCTAAGGGCCTTGCTCAGGGGCCCAGCAGTGGCAGCTTGGTGACCTGGGATTCAAACTCACAACCTTCTGATCAGTTATCCAACACCTAAACCACTGAGCACCCTCTCTCTAGAATGTGTGACAAGAAAACTGCTCGTCGCTCCACCCACTAAGCTATGTTGTTACTATAGCAACCGGTAATAGGAACGCCTATTAACGACTTCAGAGCAGAGACTAGAGACTTTGTACTGGTCCTGTGGTACTGGTCTGCTGGTGGTATGGAAGACTGGGCACTATGGGTGGCAGATTGTTCAGCATCTTGGCTGGAATTTCATCCCACAATTCTCTGAGACCGTTTCAAATCTCAGCTGAAATCTGACCTCTTCATCCAACACCATTTTTATTTTTTCTGTAAAGCTACATGATGAGTATGATGACGATGGTGATAATTATTACTATTTGGTTGTTTAAAAAAAACAAAAAAACATGTTCAAACATTTTCATACGTTGAACTCATTCCTTACTAATACCAGAGGACAAATAATGGACTTTCCTCCTGTTTGGTTGTGTCCATGTTCAGATGAATGTCTTTGTCATGTCTCACTCCACAGTGGTGCTTAATATGAAGCTCATATGAAAGTAGACACTCAGGACTTTGTAGTATCTGTAGTTTTTCATAAGTATGTCTGTTTTCCATAGACTACTAGGGGTAATACATTTAGGTAATATAATAAGAAAAGTAGCGGCATGGTGGCTTAATGGTTAGCACTTTTGCCTCACACCTCCAGAGTCCTGGGTTTGAGTCTCGCTCCCACTCACTGTGTGTTTGCATGTTCTCCCCGTGCTTGGTGGGTTTCCTCTCATAGTCTAAAGACATGCCTGATTGGAGTCTCTAAATTGCCCATAGTGTGTGTGTATGTGTTTGCCCCCTGTGATGGGTTGGTACTCCGTCCAGGGTGTATCCTGCCTCAATGCCTCCCCGTGACCCGAGAGAGCTCAGACAACATCCACAACACAGACTTGTACATCATTATAACGGCTTTAAAAAAGAGAACCCAGTTTTCTCCCCCGTGAAGGAACAAACCCACGTTTCTTCTCAGACAGAAAATGGACACGGTTCACATTCTTTCTTGTTTATTTTCAGCTTTAAATGACCCTGAGCGGAAAATCTCGTAAACAAGTCGCAATCACATTCATCTCACTCATCTACATTCACTTGTGCTGAATTGATTTCAAGTTTCCTCTGACGTGTGTATGAGTGTGTGTGAGACAGACAGAGAGAGAGTGTGTGTGTGTATTCTGATGATACACACACACATTGCCGTTATTGTGGATTGTTAAACAAACATTAGCACCTTTGTGTCCTGTTTGTCTAAACTGAAAATCTAGCAAGTTTGTCTGTAAACAAACGTCACATGTGCCGCTGAAGCGCTGGTTCTTCTTCTGGGAAAACCGTTCTTAATAAAATTTTTATAAAAAAAAGAACATCAAGAAGGTTTTTCTATGAGGAAGAGTTCCTAGGTGAACCCCTCTATACATGTAAGCTTTAAGTACAGAATTATCCACGCTGAAGATGATTATTTCTCCATAACAGCACGACCCCAAGCGTGTTATTCGGCTCGTACCACAGATATTTGCCAATATAGAGTTTTGAACTAATTAGTAAACAACGCACCAGACTTTTTAACTTTACAGCTACATTAACTTTATAACTGTGAAAGAAGATTCCTGTTAGCCGCTCATCCTACAGCAGCTATAGACACTCGTTCCTTCACCAGTCTCCCCTGTGTTCTCTCTTGAAGTAGACAAAATAATGACAAAAGAAAATGCCACAATTTGACCGTTACGTGACCGAGAAACCGGAAATTGCAAAAACACTGTCCTGTGAATGTAATGATTTGTTAGAGCTTTGATTTAAAAAAAATAACGAAATGTCTCTGGAAAAAAATTGCAGCCATAGTAAAAAAAAATACCTTTGTTAAAAAAAAATAATAAAAAAATAATAATAATTGGCACAATATAGAAAGCTTTTGTTTAAATAAAAAAACTAAATTAAGAAAAATCTTTGAAAAAATTGTCGCCATAATAAAAATGCCTTTATTTAAAAAAAATTATAATAAAATAAAAATTAATAAATGTGTCTGAAAGAAAATTGGCACCATTATAAAAAATGCATGTACAACAAAATGTATAATAATAATAATAATAATAACATAAAAAACCATAATACCATAAAAAGAAAATGTTTTAAAATTAATTTATACTGGCTTTAGATGTGGCATATCCGCTTATCTATGTGCTGTTACTATGGAAACCATAACGTATCAGAACGAGCGCGTGGTTAAAAACATTTACGGCATTCAGGCACACACCTTTATCCAAAGTGACTAACATTTAGCTCACTTATACAACTGAGCAGTAAAGGGTTAATCGTTTTGCTCGCTGGCCCAGCAGTAGCAGCTTGGTGGTGGTGAGATTTGAACTCTTAATATCTTGACCACTGAACCATCACTTCCTGTTGATGAGGTCACAGCTGAAATGGATGTCATAGTTGCTGTTATAGAAAACTGATATATAGAAAACCTTCTGCTGCTGTAATGTTGTTTAAGGAGATGTTCTGCCATGGACAGTGTTATCTATAAGCAGATTATTAAAGCACAACGGGTTATTCTTTAATCAATAACAAATTTCAGTCATTGGCAAATTTCTGTGGTAGAAGAAAAGACACTACAGAATGTGCTGTTCAGTGAAATTAATCGATGAGGGAGTGTGGTGATGCGGCTCCATGGTATCCTCCCAAAGCTGATTATTTACCTCTAACTGCAAGTGTGTTATTCTTAACCTAACAATAATACAGTAAACCCTGATCAATGGTGAGAGAATGAGCGTAGCACATGCTCAGTTGAGTTGCCGCTAATTAGTAACGCATGCTGATTAAACCTCCAACTGGTTGTTGGGCTGAATTAGGATCGTTGTAAGTACTGACTTGGTTTATGAGCCACATGTCAGAGGATGTACGTCATTCTAGTTCTTTGCGAGTCTTCGGATCAGCGAGTGCCACTCTGTCCGCTTCCTGGTGATGTACGCGGGCGTGATGGTGTTCGTCGGAAGCCGAGCGCGGCCTCCGACTCGAGCGCTTTCGCACAGAGCCTCGGCAATACAGATGACGTACATGCCGCAGTCGTAGCTGTTCTGCTGCGAGGGACATGGCTCTTCCACAAAGGTCACGTCAGTCCCGGCGCCCAGGAAAGACTGGAGCTTGGCGGCGATGCGGCGAGCGTGTGTGGCATTGCCTCCGCTCTGCGAGTCGTAGTGAGAGAAATGACCAGAGTCACGCTGGTAAAGCAGCAGGCTCCAGTGTGAGCCGCCGGCCGCCTGGTTGGAGTTATCATTGACGGCGAGAAACACCCAGCGACGTGAGACTAGCCTCAGTGGCTCTAAGAAGACAGATAGCTCTTCCTGGCATGATGCACACTTAATGAACTGGGTGACCTCGGGGCTGATGAAGCAGACGGCGTCACCCAGGCTCTTAAAGCGATCCACAGCGAAGTACTCGAAGGCAAAGCCGATCACTTGGTCGTTGAGCCAGTGGGGGCCTTCCAGCAGGGAAACGTCCGAGCGCCTCAGCAAGCTGTCCTGAT
The DNA here is from genome assembly GCF_019097595.1 of Hemibagrus wyckioides. Lineage (NCBI taxonomy): Eukaryota > Metazoa > Chordata > Actinopteri > Siluriformes > Bagridae > Hemibagrus > Hemibagrus wyckioides. The sequence continues at coordinate 5,551,336 of NC_080719.1, forward strand.
AACTCAAAACAACAGGGTCCATCTCCGAGGATGTGACACCAGGAAGGCGGGGTTACTGGAAAACATATGAGAAGGAGAATATAAGGTTTTGCATCAGTGACCAGAACGTTAAGGCTTTACATTGTATTTGTTTGGTGTGTGAAAGTTTCTGTAGAGTTGGACATGATCTCTGGGTTCGAATTACTCTTGTATAAGCGAGTGACTCACTGACATACAGGAAGGCACAACAAATACACTATATTGCCAAAAGTTTTGGAACGTCTGCCTTTACATACACATGAATGTAATATGGAGTTGACCCACCCTTTGCAGCTATAACAGCTTCAACTCTTCTGGGAAGGCTTTCCACAAGGTTTAGGAGTGTGTTTATGGGAACTTTTGACCATTCCACTAGAAGCGCATTTTGTGAGGTCAGGCACTGATGTTGGACAAGAAGGCCTGGCTCACAGTCTCCGCTCTAATTCTTCCCAAAGGTTCTATGGGGTTCCTCCACACCAAACTCACTCATCCATGTCTTTCTGGACCTTGCTTTGTGCACTGGTGTGCAGTCATGTTGGAACAGGAAGCGGTCATCCCCAAACTGTTCCCACAAAGTTGGGAGCATGAAATTGTCCAAAATGTCTTGGTATGAAGCTGAAGAATTAAGAGTTCCTTTCACTGGAACTAAGGGGCTGAGCCCAACACCTGAAAAACAACATACTTTTGGCAATATCGTGTATCTAAAAGTAGGAATATTACTTGCACTCAACACAAAACGGCACTGGGAGTCATGCATGTTGCCACATCCCAGCTTCAATATCCCCAGTTTGAGCTCTGGTTCCTTTCTGGTTGGAGTTTTCACAGGTTGTCTTATATCTGTGTGGGTTTCTATTGGCTTCTCTATGTAAATTCACTCTAGTTTACCCAATGTGTGAATGAGTTTGACTGGCTTTTCTCCAGATCCACCATGACCCTGATCAGGATCAAGTGCTTACTGAATATGAATAAATGAATAAATGAATGAATGAATGAATGAATATGAAACACAGATCAGAAAGCTATTAGACCTCACCTCTCTCTCTCTCTCTCTCTCTCTCTCTCTCTCTGTAATATTGTACTGTATTACATTGTATTGATCTGCAAAGTGAATAAAAAAGATGCACTGAATGTCTCTGCATGCATCACAGGAAGTCTGTCCCTTTTTCCAGACCCAGGGATCATATTTATAATGATTACATCCATTAATTACAACACAAATTGCTTCTGTATAGTATTACTTTCTTGCTACGAACAAACAAGTAAATAAATAAATAAACAAAATAAACTAGCCAACAACTTCCTGGACACATCTCTTGTCCTTAAATCCGTTGCTAGCTAGAAAGACTTAGTTAGAAATGAAAGACGGTAACTTTATTCTCATAAACTATATTCCGAACAATAATTATTAAAACATTTTTTTTACCTTAGTGTCGAAACAATCAGCAAAACCTAGCGTCATAGCTGCACCTTATTTTTTTTTTGCTACCAATGCACCACGAACAGACGGAAATTGGAGCAGAAGGACAAACTGTCGTGAAAAAAAATAAAACAATCGTATTTTACGACACTAGTGCCCTCACACCCCATGTGATTAACCGAACGATTCGCTAAGCCTCGAAGAGGACGTTGTCCTGGCAACCAATCACATTCAAGGCACTTTCTCCAACACCCGCATTCCGTGTGTGTGTGTTTTTTTCTTTCCACCTGTATTCTAAAAAAGGTCCCGCCTGCCCCTTCCTATGATTCGCTGTACCTCCGTGAAGTAGCCAATCGCACGCGGGCGGTTACAGAATATCAGCCAATCCCAGCACGGGAGGCGGGATTTATTTTTTATTTTATTATTTTTATTTTTTTTAATAGGAATGTGGGTGGGAAACGAGAAGAAAACGCGTTTAAGCGGCGGGCACGCGCACCCTCGCGCCGCGCGCGTCCACGGTAAAGATGAGGAGCAGCAGTGATTAGTCGGCGAGGAAAGAAGGGGGGGAGAAAGAAAAAAAAAAGAAAAAAGGACGCTGGAGAGAGAGAGAGAGAGAGAGAGAGAGAGAGGGGGGAGAAGAAGCTCGTCATGTTAAGTGACAAGAAGAAGAAGAAGTGATTATGGTATTTTGTGGTGAATTAAAAATGGCTCTGTGTCATGGGCTGTTTTGTCAGTTGGAAGTTCGCGCGAGGACGAATTTGTGAGAAGGGAAGAAAATCCGTTGGGATATTTAAACAGAGGAGTCTCGAGCCGCCGCTGATCTTTACGCTCTCGCGACAACTACGCGGAATACAAGAAAACACCAGGATTTTTTCTTTCTTTCTTTTTTATTTTTTATTTATATTTTTTTTTCCACTCCGAGAAGGTGAGTGTTCGTTTTTATTAAATCGCCCCCGTTTCTCTCACTGGAAAGAAGTTCATTAAATTTTGGTCCTCGGTAGTTTTGCTAGGGATATATTATTGTCTCGTGAGCTTTTTTTTTCCTCATTCATCCCTGAGGCGCTTAACTCTGCTTCCTTAAATTTGCATTTTATTCAGTTTAATAGTCGTGTATTATGGTGTAAATACGCCAGGCTTGCTGTAAGTGACTAGTGTTGCTCTGCTTCATGTCCTGTGGGGTGGCCAGGGTGGGCAAAGACACGGCATCACCTTCTAACACACGAGATCAGATTAAAGTACGGCTTTATAACGAATGGCGGTGTCATGACACTACTGTAAGTTGTTTAACTCGATGTGATTTTGAATGAAGTCAGACTTGTAGTCGCCACCCCATGCCACCCTGTGCCACCTACATGGCCACGCCCCTGACGAGCGTCCTGCTTTACCAACAAACTTGTCCTAGCCCCCCCCCCCAACCCTTCCTCGACTGTGCATTTTTGACATACATGACATATTTTCTCGGTTCTATGCAAATTTGTGCCAAAGCCACAAACGATTGGCTGGAATGACCGATCCTGTGATCCGCACTGTCCGGCTGTCTCATCAGTTCCCAGCTCTTTAGTTCCTGTGTCTTCGAATATTTGTGAGGTCAGGCACTGATGTTGGACGAGAAAGCCTCTGCTCTAATTCATCCCAAAGGTGTTCTATCAGGCTGGGGTCAGGACAGGACAGTCAAGTTCCTCCACACCAAACTCACTCATCCATGTCTTATGGACCTGGTGTGCCGTCATGTTGGAACAGGAAGCGGTCATCCCCAAACTGTTCCCACAAAGTTGGGAGCACGAAATTGTCCAAAATGTCTTGGTATGCTGAGTTCCTTTAACTGGGCCTAAGGGGCCGAGCCCAACCCCTGAAAAACAACTTCTGAATGATCTGGAGGGGTGTCCCAAAACTTTTGGCAATATAGTGTATAACATTTTATCTTGTCATATAAATGCGTAAAGAAACTTTACGAGCTTGAGATCCTCCGTATGTCTGCTGAGTGTTCGTACCTAGAAGCTATCTCGCTTTTATAATTCGGAGCAGAGATGATGATGATGATGATGATGATTATTATTATTATTATTATTACTATAATAATGATCTAGCCTAATATTCAGAAAGATTTCTTCTATTCGTTGTTCCAGAATGTCCCAAGTAACAGTTAAAGTCAAGTTGTTTTTTTTCTTTGCGTCATGTGAGTGTCCATCATATTAAAAAATTGGTGTCGCTCTAAATGCCTTGGGTTCTGTTTTAATCCCAGGCCCCTAGGGTAGGTTTGTACCTTATTTGGGACGCAGATGCTTGACAGGGACAAATGGAGGCTTTCTGTTCCAGCACATGTTTGTGCTATGGAGGTGAACTTTCATGCGGTGTGTGTGTGTGTGTGTGTGTGTGTGTGTGTGTAAATGTGAATGAATGGTTGACCAATAGATAGTGTGCAGTTCTCCTGGCTCATGGACACTTGTGCTACATCACTGTTGATTTGTTTTCTGTACCAGCAGCTCTAAAAGTATTGACTGCTATAAATCTGATCAGAGTCTCAGAAGTCAGGGCTAAAGTCATGAAGTTTTCTTCCATCATCAAATTGCTGTATGCTTTTCAGCTCACCATGGTTGGAAACAGTGGTTATTTGACTCGGCATAATAGCGTTTAATAAACAGAAATTGTTATTGTAAAAAACATTGTTGTATAAGAGGAATAAGATGCTTCAGGGTGTGTTTCATTGTTGATTATTTTCCTAGAAAAGCACATTCCCATGTGTTTCATTCTTTACCTTTAGTGTACAGTCCTGTATGTTGGACAGCTCTAGAGGTTTCTTATTGATCATGTCATGTTTGTGTTGTTTGTTGTGTTGCTGTTGTGTTTCTGAAGAACTGTGATACACAGGAGGCTTCATCATCCTGCTCCACACACATCTGTGTAAAGAGATGAAAAAAATGTCATTTATTTGATTGTGTGGTTTTTTTAGAAAAAGAAGTAAGCACCTGTCCCATGCCAGTCCTGCTCCACAGGCACAGGTGATCAGACCGAGTCCAGAGGAATGCACAGGGTCCGGCTCAGCTGTTTGGGTGGAAAGCAAGGAGGGCAAGCAGAGGACAACTGCCCCATGCTGATATCTGACACTTGAGAAACAACAGAATGCCCCGTGTGCATCCTGTTATATATACTTATTCCTGACACTTGTCTATCCTTGTGTTTATGTAGAGTAGGGATGCATACAAGCAGTTTTGGGGGACGGTTTGGGGAATGTTTCTTAGTGTAATGCATTATTAACACTCTTTGAGTTTGAATTGAGTTCCTCATTCATCATCACTGCTTGTTCACTTCTCCAACATATTCACTCAGCTCAACCGGTCTGTCTCTGATTCGTCTCAAAGCTTGTCTCTGTACAGGTTTAACTAGGCCTGATAACCTAAATAAGGTCGAGATACACGATATTGCCAAAAGTTTTGGGACACCCCTCCAAATCATTGAATTCAGGGGTTGGGCTCGGCCCCTTAGTTCCAGTGAAAGGAACTCTTAATGCTTCAGCTTACCAAGACATTTTGGACAATTTCATGCTCCCAACTTTGTGGGAACAGTTTGGGGATGACCGCTTCCTGTTCCAACATGACCAGTGCACACCAGAGCACAAAGCAAGGTCCATAAAGACATGGATGAGGGAGTTTGGTGTGGAGGAACTTGACTGGCCTGCACCTCAACCTGATAGAACACCTTTGGGATGAATTAGAGCGGAGACTGTGAGCCAGGTCTTCTTGTCCAACATCAGTGCCTGACCTCACAAATGCACTTCTAGAGGAATGGTGTTCTAATGCACCCTGTGTGTTAAAGTAAGCGGTAGAGGATTCGCACCGTCTGACTGTAGGAACAAAATGGCTTTGAGGATAAAATAACCATTAAATATTAACATGGACCAGAAATAAACTTGCTGCCTCAATAGAAATCTGTACAGGAACCCTTTGGGAGTGGAGGAGTGATTTTGTGTTTATTTATTTATTTTGCATTCCAGTGAAGCAAAAGGTTTATTTTTTTTAATAGCTGAAACTTGTGTTTTTATTTTTTTTTATTATTATCCACATCCAAAATGTAACATTTATGATGGCTGTATGCTCTAAAGACCTTTTAAATACTAAAATAAAATCAAGGCCATTTGGAAACCTAGTGTTTTTCTTATATAATGTTTAACATGCAGTAGCCAGTAACAATGCAGTTTAGTGCAGTAATATGTGGTTTTGGCCCTAGTTTTGTTATTTCTCCCCTTGTTTTGTACGAGTGCAAGTGACCGTAGACTAAATATTTATGTTTACCTAAAAGCTAAAAGGTGCTTGGTTAGAATCAGACGAAGAGCCGCAAGTCGGTTGTTGTTTTTGCCTCTTGATCAGCCAGTTCCCTGCACATGGAATTAACTAGACAGGTTTTATAGTTTAATCATCATCTAAAGAGTGAGGGATGAGTGACTTGTATCTAAAAACAGACTATGACCTTGTAGATTATGTAGTTAAAAAGCGCAGAGGCGAGATGAACACTACTGAGCCTTTTTACAGCAAACAGCGCTTGATACTCGAGTCATATTTCGTGTTCAGTATGATGTCCATTAAGATTTTTCCTTTTTTTCCTGCAAATAAAACAATGTTAATGTGCTACTGCTTAAAAAGGTTTTCTTAGAAAGATGCTGCTATTTTTACTGAGATCTCAGAAATGCATGTTTTTACAGACTGAACAGTTCAATGTTAGAAGAATAAAACTTTGTTCAATTGGTCATTTGGATCTCCTCCTATGTTATAGTAGGTGATTGTGAAAAAAACCCCGTATATTGTAGATCATGAGACAGCGGAAACATTCGTCATTGTTTCTTGTAATTGTTGCCCAGCATGACGCTCCAGTTCATTGTGTCAGGTCATTCCAGGTGAAGATATTTCTGATGGCCGGTAACCTACGTGTGCACAGAGGTGAGACTTTCACGTATCGCTCCTTAAAGACAAGTCATTATATGCAAACGAGCTTTCTTTACAAAAGGAGGCTGTTTGAAAAATGTTTTGTGATTCACTCCAAGGCCCGTTTTTTTTGACATGCATTGTTATGCCTCGCTTGTTAACACGTGTAGCACCTTCATGCTTTAATTTAACACACAATGTCTGTAAAGGCAGCTCTGTTTGTCTTTTGTCCGGTTCTTCATGGTGCTCTCGGATCGTATCGTCAATTAGACAACAGGGCCTGGTAAAGCCATTAGCGTCCTTTTTTCATCTGTCTTCACCTCAGACGACCGTCTGCCCCGACGTCTGTTTTATTCCCCAGGGATGTGTTGCTTGGGTCAGATATTCACCAGTCGTCCTGCTTTTCAGCTGCTAGTCTAGGAGACATGTTTGTTGATGTATAACCGTCTTCATTTATCAACCTTTCAGTGGTCAATTTTCTTCATACTCGTGTGCATATTGTGATAAATGCCACTATAACCGTGCGAGACAGACAAGCTAGGACACAGTTTTTTTTGTTTTTTTTTTGACCGATGAACTGGGCCTAGTGTGAAAGTATGAACCCTGAGAGATCTTGTATTCTTTTGACATCATTAATTTTCACTTGTAAGCCTAACTAGTGGAGCTTAAGAAATGCTTAGTTGCTGTAATTATCCTCCGCGATGATCAGGTTCGTCATTGTCTAAGACGTGAATACATACTGTGAATATGTACGTGTGTGTGGTTTTAAGTTGTGCTGTTAATTTAGGGCGTCGGACTAAAAATACAGGCTATAGATACAGGAAATCTGGACTCCAGTGACCTTCTTCTGTCAGTGAGAACGAGCACAGGTGCCGGAAATAAGCTAACCCGTCCTCCCCTCGACTCTCTGTCCTCTGGAGGTTCAGACACGAGGCTGGAAGTACAGCATTATTGTTTCACTGTAAGGAAACCGTGCCTGTTTTTATATAGATTTAAAACATTACGGTCATATCTTGTTCCAGATCTTTGTACAGACTCTGTGAGGTCCACAGACTGGAGATAACAAGGAAGTTTCAAGAGCTTTCCAGGTCAGCTTGTGATAGGCCGAGCTGTGGTGTTTGAGTTACCTGGGTTTAAAACACCCTTGAACACTCAAACACTTTGGGCGTTACTGCTTATAGATGTTTTTTTTTTACCAGATTTTTTTTTTTTACTCCGTTACCAGAGTCGAGCCGAGGCAATCCAGTCATTTTATTTACCGAAGTCAGACATCGCCCGGTTTCACTACGCTCTCGGGGAGGGTTCAGAGAACTTGCTGCTTAGTGCTGTGATGTATTTTTGAACTATGCATGTGGTCAGCAGTTTTGGTTTTCATAAATATTGTTGCAATAATAATGACCTCACAGGCATTGCATCTGGCATTGTTTTCCTCATCTATTGGAGCGTTGTTTCATTCAGCAGGTGGTAGCGTTTATGGACTTAGAACCTAAATACGAACCCCAAGGAGCTTTTAACTCCTTTCATATCCAAGCTCTTAGTTTGGCTTGTCTTATGTACGATATGACTGTTATGTATTTTTGTTGGATTTAAGCCCATAATGTAGACACCATTGAGGCCTGACCTTGTTGGCTAAGCAAGGCTAAACAGCAGAGGGTTTTTTCCCTGTCTGCTGTTTTCACCCGAGAAACAAATTTCTAGAAAATGTTATTATTTATGTAAAAAAAAAATCCTCTTCTTCGTATTATTATTAGTAGTATTGTTATATTTAAAAAATACTACTAAACTAAAACTCCACAGTGAGCACTAAGGATTTGTTCAGCCTTTTAATGGGATTTGATCTAGTAAAGAAAATTACAGGTTTGCCTTCTCTGAGAAGGATGCATGCAACGCTGCCTTCAGTTGTGGGTAAAATAAGAGACTTTAGAAGACAGCTGTCCATATGCTGCTTCATGAATGGGACAGCTTTTATTTTGGGAGCGCAAACACCAGCCGAATCGCTGCTTAAAACCAAATCTCACAACATATCGCTTAACAGATTGTCAGCATGTGCGCACACTTGGCCATGTTCAGTTTATTGCTCTCTGTGTTCTCAGAGATCCGGCATGTGGACTATGGTGTTGCTTTTGTTTGGCTGTTTGTGTCCATCATCCGTCCACTTTATGCCTCTGGACTGTTATGGCCAGGTTGGATGTTTATCCTACAATCCAGCACGGATTTCACAAGAATATGGCGTGTTTATCAGCCCTAGCTCCAGCCTCATAGGATCATGTGATTTTATTCAGTTCTGTGCTTGGTTATGGTTCTTAGTTGGTATGAACACTTTTGGGACATCAAGAACCATGTGTTTGTATTTTTGTAAGACTTAAAGATGTGGTCAGTGGTTTTTACGTTTTTGTAATATTTGGCATAGTCATTCTTTCAGGCCAGTAAAACGTATGCACAAAGAAAAAGCTCTGTGCAGTCCCAGGCTCTTTAAGTATTTTTTTTTTAACAAATGTAGTGGACCACAAAGTCCATGAGAAGAAGGAGGCGTCCATGGTTGCCTGTCCATCATGTTACCTGTATATTCTAGCTTTATTTCTCATAACCATTTTCTTTCATTTTTTAAATTGTTTTAGTCTTCAGCTGTTTATTCAAATCATTTCCTGCTCAAGTATACAGTTTGTCTGTTGTGAAACAATCCTGCTACTCTAAATAAGTGCCGCTATTCAAGAGTTCTATAATGTATGTGTGTTGTGGAACAGTGTTTCCTGTTTGGCCCACGTCAGGGTCATTGTCCAGACGACGGGCGGAGGAAAAAAATCTCCCGCCAAAAACAGGCTTGAGGGGCGATGGCTGATCCTGCCCTGTCTCCACCACTCTCTCTGGGCAGGACTCTGTGCTATTAATAACAGTGTCTGAGCTCAGGGCCAGCGCTCGTCTGTGTTTTTTTGGACTCTATTTAGTGTAATATAACGCTGAGTTGTCAGTGCATCAGTCTGTTCTCACATTCTCTCTCAGCAGTCTGTCGTGACTTGTCTCAGTGAAAAGTCCCGGATGTGTCTCTCTCTCTCTCTCTCTCTCTGTCTCTCAGACACAATGTTTACGAGGCCATAAAAGCGGTAGATCTGTCTCTGTGATGTTTTTCATGAAGGCTTTTTATCCCCCTTCCACCAGAATGCTGTATACAGGAGGGTAATGCATCGTGTGCTCTCCATTTCCGCTCATTCTCTCCAATATGTCTTCGGAGGCTTGTATTGTTTAGTGCTTTCCAGACTCAGAATATTTTTTTATACTGTAGAATGCTGTGCATCAGGTACAAGCTGGATAAAACCTTAAGCTTAATAATATCCTATACCGCTTTAGTTTTCTAGATGAAACCATCTATGCAGCTATTTTTTCTTCCAGGCTTCTCTTTCACAGATGCTGACATACTCTTTCTTGAACGAGGCGTGTGTTTGTGTACACATTTGTCGCTCCCACCTGTCAGCGTTTAGCATGACACGGACACCTTCCCCTTATAGCAGGGAATGTGGTGAGACTGTGTGCTGCATTTAGGCTTTGTTCAGGATGCTGAACTGTGATTATCTACATGCTGTGTGTGTGTGTGTGAGGCCTGCTTGTGGCCCTTCAGCCCTCTTTAATTAAGCAGCGCAAGATTGAAGCTGAGCCGAGGCTGGATCGCCGCCAGGCTTGAGCACGCGCGGGGAAGTCGGCCTAGCCCCCAGCACAGGACTGCAGTGCGGCACGGTGCAGCGTATCTGCCCTTCGGCATCGCTCTGACACGCTGCCCGCCTCTGGGACGTCCCACAGGTTCAGAAAAACACTGCTGTCATATTCTAGTGGTGCTGCGATAACAAAAACATTTATGGTATGCTGACTCGACATGTCAGATTTCACAGTAAATTTGTTTAAAGCTCCACATTTTAAGAAAGAATGATTTTAAAATCACTTAAAACGCTGTGGAGTAAACATGAAGGAAAAAAAATTAAAAATGACAGCAGTGGTTCTCAAAGTGGTGATCAGCAGTGGAAATTATTATATTATTAAGTTTTTATAGTTTGACTGATCCCAGCAATTGACTGGGATTAAATGAATCCAAACCTCAATACCTCAAACAAGTTATAAATAATTTCCGCTTGATCTGTATCTGATGTGTCTGTGGAAAAGTTCAGGAATAGTAAGCTCCATGGCTTTATAATAAACGGCCAAAATGTGATTGTACACATTAAAACAATCTTCATAAAATAAAGCTGTACTCAGGAGAATCCGGGAATATCTTTTGCCATTCAGAGTGCAACAATATGTGTGTGTGAACCTCTGATTTAGAGCACATGATGATGTAGGGCTGAAGGTTAAAGATGTCAGGACACACTGCAGTTAATAGAAGGATTAATGGGATCAGGCCCTGATGCTGCGAGAGGAGGTCTGGAGTGCGCTCAGTGTTCCAGTTCATCCCAAAAGTGTTCAGTGGGGTCGAGTCTGAGAGTCAGGGCTCTGTGCAGGACATTTGAGTTTGTCTTCTCCAACCTTAACACACCGTGACTTCAGGCAGGACAGAACAGGTTTGAGCCTCTTGGTTCCAGAGAAGGGAAACTGTAGAGCTGCAACGCACAAAGACATTCGATATAGTCGTGTGCTTCCAACTTTGTGGCAACAGTTTAGGGAAGAACTACATATGGGTGTCATGTCAGGGTACACAAACTTTTGGCCATATAATGTATGTCAGCTGGAATGCATCAAACAAAGAAGTCCCACATGGAGCATTGACTGACGAGTAAAAAACCCACTGGTACAGCTGCATACCAACAGGTGACCCATTCACTTACGGCCAGGTGAAATGACAAGCACATGAACTGGTAACCTGCACAAATAGGTGCAAGATCTAATGATTCGTCCACCTCTGGAGACACACTAGCTGTGATTTAATTCAGTATGTTGATGTACTAGCTTTTAAAACAGGGAGTTATCCAGTGTCTGAATATAGATCACTCATCAAATCTATCAGTACAGTCGCTTAGTGAGAGAGATATATATGGGGAGTTAAATAACAGGTTTTTACTTACTCTTATGGATGACTGAGAAGCCCTGACTATGAATAAAGATGGAATCATATTCTTAGGACAGAGAGCACTGATGAGAAGAGCTGATAAAATACCTGTCATACGTGACCTCGTACAGTTCCTCTCAAACAAGCAATGAGTGGAAAAAGACAGTGTTGAGTCAGATACACTGCAAAAGAGGCATATATGCTAGGTATGCTATACTTTTACATTTTCTGAAGCATATGTGATGATCTTGTGTCCTGTTATTGTCTGATAAACCACGGGACAGGAGCATAAGGCGCTCATGGATAAATATTTGCTTTTAGGTGCTTTTACTAAGGGGTGGTGGTAGCTCAAGTGGTTAAGACTCTGGGTCATTGACCGGAAGATCCACAAAGCTGCCACCATTGGGCCCTTAAGCAAAGCCCCACAACCCTCACTGCTTCAGGGGCGCTGCATCATGTCTGACCCTGCGCTCTGACACCAACCTCCAAGGATGGGATATGGGAATTAAGAATTTCACTGTGCAGTAATGTATATGTGACAAATACAGACAACTTGTTGCAAAGTGTGTGTTGGTGTAGCTAAAATCCGCCTGAACAAACCGATCCTGTTGTGAGTGTGCCGCTGTGATGTGGGGTGTATTACAGTGAGGAATAGTGAAAGCTGTTTTAGAGCTTGTTGCAGAATGACTCATCTATTCCCTTCTGGAGTCTGATTCTGGTGCTCGGTATGGAGTCTGGTGTCATGTAATAAAATAAAAATGCTTTGTGCAGCTTTTATGAGCGATGCTGGAGCGCGCTCAGAGCCAATCCAATCAATCGCCAAGTCTTTGTATTATTTATTTATTTATTTATTTTTAACACAACCTTCCAGAATCCCTACAAAACAGATGGCTTTCATTTCTATAATTAAATTAAATCCCGTCTCTGTAGCGATAAAGAAGCTTGAAGCAGGTCAGGCGCTGCCGTGGAAATGGACTATTTTTATTCATCCTTTTTGTTTCATAACACGATCAATAATGAACAATCCCTTGTGTTGGCTGTTTTTGTGTATGTACCCAGGGGTGCTTTTAGTCTAATGATGAGTGGAGAAGTCCAGGGAGGCTTCCGGCCAGTCTGCGGTCGCTGCTGAGATGGCGTTCTCTTGGTCGGAATGTTTTTTTCCAGCCTTTTGGTTTGCTGTCGGTTTGGAATTTTGTTGGGTCACACTTTTTTTTTTTTTTTTTTTTAAAAGAAGGGTTTTGTACCACTATGAATTTAGACCTGATATCTTCTTTTTTTTAAAGGTGCAATAGTCAGTATCTTTTATGACTTTTTATATCAAATAATGATAAAAATGATGTGAAATTTATTTTGGGTTGTTTTCCAGTCAGGAATGTTTGCAGCCTCATGTCATAGACATGTTCCCAACTCTTCAGATCCTTATGAGGAGAGGTTGCATGTTTAAAGCATTGTAACTTGATCTAAGAAGTGATGCACAGTGATGTCATGGCGGTCATTGCTAATGCTAATCCAGTCGAATCACCATATGGGAAATTGGGGGCGGAGCTTTGTGTACATGGGTGGAAATGACTCGGACTAAATGAGAAAACTTTGTCCAAATCTCGTTTAACTGTTAGAGACCTTTTCTGCACAAATCTGATGTTGTGCAGTTTGAAAGTATCTCTGTATTTAATGTGAGACTGAACGATGATGTGGGGGCGGGGCTGTGTGTGACTGATTTAATAATGTATGAGTGATGAGCTCTACAGCCATATTAACTACATAACTAATGTGAGCTAGTGTAGATAACTAGCTGGAGGACAGGATGGAGTTTCCTTTTTGCTTTTCATGCAAATTATTTTATTGTAAATCTTTAGTAAAAGGTGTTGAGATATTCTTTGGCTGTTTTCTTACGCATACAAGAAGTTATTATTCTACATACACTATATTGCCAAAGTTTTGGGGCACACCTCCAAACCATTGAATTCAGGTGTTGGGCTCGGCCCCTTAGGATAAAGGGATGAGCCAGGTCTCCTCGTCCAACATCAGTACCTCACCTCACAAATGCGCTTCTAGAGGAATGGTCAAAAATTCCTATAAACACACTCCTAAACCTTGTGGAAAGCCTTTCCAGTAGAGTTGAAGCTGTTATAGCTGCAAAGGGCGAGCCAAATCCATATTACATTCATGTGTATGTAAAGGCAGAAGTCCCAGTTTTGGTCTGGCTCGCCGTCTCCTCTCTAATTCATCCCAGAGGTGTTCTTTCAGGTTGAGGTGCAGGCCAGTCAGGTTCCTCCACACCGAACTCGCTCATCCATGTCTTTATGGACCTTGCTTTGTGCACTGATGTGCAGTCATGTTGGAACAGGAAGGGGTCATCCCCAAACTGTTCCCACAAAGTTAGGAGCATGAAATTATCCAAAATGTCTTGGTATGAAGCTGAAGCGTTAAGAGTTCCTTTCACTGGAATTAAGGGGCCGAGCCCAACACCTGATTTCAATGATCTGGAGGGGTGTCCCAAAACTTTTGGCAATATAGTGTATTCATTACAAGGGTATGCTTGTTAAACTTTTGTGTTTTATCTCCGGTCTCACAATTACATCTGTGTTTAAAGTCCATGTTTGAACTCTGGGTATATTTATAGCCTGGTTGTCTGTTTGTAAATCAAGATTGTGTTCTTTAATGTGGCCAAGCTTCTAAAAGCAGCACGCTCCCTGAGATCATGCTATGCTCCATCTCATCACATCACACAGCGCTCAGAGGTATCGCGATTGATCGTTTTGAAATGCTAATACTCGCCCATTATTAAATGTGATGAAAATGCAGTGGGTTGGTTTGTAGCGCTGTAATCTTCTCATGGTGATTGAAAGAGATGAGCTTCTTAGAAGACAAAGCTTGCAGTGCTTTAAAAATAGTGTTGTAGTTTTTTATTGTTTTTATATATATTTTATATTTCATATATTGTTTTCATATTTCATTATTTTCAGACATCAGTAAAGCAAGATATTATCTTATCGAGTGAATTTATCCTGCTATCAGACCTCCTAGATCAGATTGAAGAATTATCAGGACCAGCAGTGTGGTGATTTTCTGCACTGTGGATCTCTAGTTAAAGTTTTTGATCTACATCCATTGTCTATACCCACTTTATTCCTAATTATGGTCACAGGGATCTGCTGGAGTCTATCCCAGCACACATTGGGCGAAAGGCAGGGGTACACCCTGGACAGGTCAGCAGTCCATCACAGGGCCACACATATGGACAGACAACCACACACACTCACACTCACTCCTATTCAATATTCAACCCAGAGTGGTAGTGAGAGGAGGAGATCTAGTGATGTCATCTCTCTCTCTCTCTCTCTCTCTCTCTCTCTCTCTCTCTCTCTCTGTGTCTGTGTGTAGGCTACTGACATGACCTTAGACAGATACTGAATTCTGTCTGTGTCTCTGAGTGTTTGTGTGTCTGTCTGTGTGTCCGTCTGTCTCTGTGTGTGTGTGTGTTTGTGTTTGTCTCTGCTTGTCTGTGTGTGTGTCTGTGAGTGTGTCCGTTCGTGTGTCTTTGCAGGCTGCTGTCTATCCTGAATTCAGATCCTGAATCTGTATTCCACCCCCCCCCCACCTATTTTTCTCTTTTTTTTCTCTCATTTGCCTTCTTTCCTTTCTTTTGATTTCAGGAAGTGATCCTTCTCTCCCTCGAGATTCTTTAGTCTCCCCCTTGAAATACCAAACCCCACCTACGTGTCTCAGTACCAGTACCATGTGAGGCTGTATGACATAAGACCGGTGTACATTGTCACACTAATAAAATGACTGTGACCTGGACGTATTTGATGGTTAATAATAATAGCCAAAGCAAAATAAAGTAGAGAAGGAGGAATTACAGCATCTTCATACATCTTAACACAAAAAAACTCTTAAATATAGTTCTGAGCACAAGGAAGAGATGGATCAGAAATCTACACACAATGCTATGAAATAAACAGCTCTTACTCATCATGACGTTCTTGATGATCAGGTTATGGACAATGAATTTCAAAACAGTGGAATGTGAAACTTTACTTTCTTGATCTAAGGTAGTTGAAATTGTTCTAAAGCACAAGGCAAGTGGATGAGTGTGTGTGGTTTTCATGTCCACTGTTTTAAGCAGAGAAGCATAAACAGAGGGAAATAAAATGTTCCATGATGCCTGTGTTTTTAATAATAATTAATAAATTAATACTACTGATAATATTAATAATTAATAATAGTCTGTTGCTCATTTCAGCATTAGTTTTGGTATTAATAATTTCCAAAAATCGTGTACTCAGTCTTTATGAAATGGTATTCATTAATACCTATGAATTAATACAGTATTAGTTGATGAGTTGTTGATGAGTTGCTCTGCCTCGCCCTCATAATGGACCTCAGGGAGAATATGCTGAAATAGGCTGCAGTTAAAGTCACTTTCTGAGCTCTTTCAATTGATAAAATTGTGATACTTGTGATAGAATTGTGATCTGGTCAGGTCAGAAAGAAACCAGGTTCAGACTGATTTTAGACTTGGGTGTTGCCCGGAGGATTGCACCTGGTGTGAGCATGTTGGTGTGTTTTCTGCATAATTAACGTTCAAGTTGCTTAATAGACTTTAATTCTATTGAATGGTAGCCATTTAGAATTAAAGTCTTAGATTAATGATGAATTTGACATACCGTAGCTAATGAGCAATAATTACGGTGTATGAGGAAGCTGAAGTGTGAGGTGAGGTTTCGTTTTCAGGTGGAACACCATCATGTAGAGATCATCTCTGTGATCTGTGAGCTACATTATTTTCATAGTTTGCTTTACGTCGGGGCTTTTGCTTTTTTAGGTCAAGGATTAAGTTTGCAGAGAATGAAGAAGAATGTGTAAGGCACAGAGAATGCGCGTCTCAAGGAAATGAGATTTTAGATTTGAGATTAATTAACAACCCCTCGCCCTCAAGGCTTTCCGAAATCCTACCCCATCTGTAATCACCAGCACACATCATGTTTGGTCAGCTCATCGGATTCGTTTGTTTTATTGGCCTGCTGGGCAGATGTTCTGTTTTCCAAGCATTTTGAACATCTCGGCGTAATCAGAGCTCAACACTGGTGCGATCCGAGTCATTTCTGAAATAGTGTAATGTAGACTAGCATGTTAGAAGAGTGGGGCTGTTAGCTGTTTCTCTGATTTACTTTATTCCAGAGTATTTAGCGGTCATACAACTGGTTTATGAGTTTGCTTTCAGGAAATAAACAGCTTTAAAACGGTAGGGTTTTTACATTTTAGGAAAGTATTTCTTTATAGTTTTTTAATTCTGTTTACACTGATCTGGCATAACATTATGACCACCTGCCTAATATTGTGTTGGTCCACCTTTTGCTGTCAAAACAGCCCTGACCCGTCCTGCACTGTGTATTCTGACACCTTTCTATCAGAACCAGCATTAACTTCTTCAGCAATTTGAGCAACAGTAGCTTGTCTGTTGGATCAGATCACACGGGCCAGCCTTCGCTCCCCACATGCATCAATGAGCCTTGACCGTCCATGACCCTGTCGCCGGGTTCACCACTGTTCCTTCCTTGGACCACTTTTGATAGATACTGACCACTGCAGACTGGGAACACCCCACAAGAGCTGCAGTTTTGGTGCAATTTGGCCCTTGTTAAACTCGCTCAAATCCTTACGCTTGCCCATTTTTCCTGCTTCTCACACATCAACTTTGAGGACAAAATGTTCACTTGGTGTCTAATATATCCCACCCACTAACAGCTGCCATGACCTCTCACTGCTCATAATGTTATGCCTGATCTGTGTGTGTGTGTGTGTGTGTGTGTGTACAAAGACATGTGATTGTTGATATACTGAAGATTATGGAAGGAGTTTCCAGATTCAGGCAGTAAATTTTCCGTGTTTAGGATTCTCAAGGATGGAGGGGTTTTCACCTCAGTTTGTTTCCTGTAACGTGTAAAGGAGCATTGTTGTTGAAAAAATTTATTTCAAGAATGAAGAAAAGAGGCATTCGGATAAAAAAGGCATTCTTGAGTAGATAAAAATGTAAATAATCAACACATTGTTTTGGTAAAAGATAAATAAAATGCTTTGAGATGTGCTGTTGTAGTACTGGAAAATAATCACCAGGAACTTCACTTTGCTACAGATGCATCACGCCAATGTAGTAACAGTAAGCTAAGCTAAGTAACAGCTAAGTAAGTAAGACTATATGTTATTTATAGTTTTGTTTTAACTATGTTTGACTCCATTAATGATCGTAGAACTGATATAGCGAGAACAATACACTTTGTTACCTGTGATTGTGGTGTCAGATTTATGCTGCTTGTTTCATGCGTCTTTCCAGGACAAATCACAGAACCAGTGTTTCCACTTCATACAAAATTACTGACATCCTGCATCGTCATAGTTGTGACTGTACACTACTGATCTGCCCTCATCACAGCTGACACCACTGAGCCTTTCTGGTTTTTCTGAATGTCTTACTCAGCTCACACTTTACAATGAAAACAAGCCTTTCACAACCGTATGAAAGTTAGCACCGAGCTTAGCGACCTCATGCACTTTTTAATGAATGAGCCCTGATGACTTGAGGATGATTTACGACGTGAAACAATTCGATGTACATTCATTAAGTTGCCATTAATAATCCTCCAAGCTTTCTGCATGACCGACTAGACAACATTCTTAAGACGTGTGTGGCAATGTCGACGCCCCTTTCTGGTTTTTAACAGACATGATACAACAAAAATAACTGATACACTTATTAAAAAAGGAATTGTGGCTATAATCCTAGTGGTGTATCTGCTGCAGGTGCATAGAAGTCAAAGATTTTTGTTTTTTTTTGGTGCGAGATCAAGATGTTTATACACCGATTAGCCATAACATTATGAGCACTGACAGGTGAAGTGAATAACACTGATGATCTCCTCATCATGGCACCTGTTAGTGGGTGGGATATATTAGGCAGCAAGTGCACATTTTGTCCTCAAAGTTGACGTGTTAGAAGCAGGAAAAATGGACAAGTGTAAGGATTTGAGCGAGTTTGATGAAGGGCCAAATTGTGATGGCTAGACCACTGGATCAGAGCATCTCCAAAACTGCAGCTCTTGTGGGGTGTTCCCGGTCTGCAGTGGTCAGTATCTATCAAAAGTGGTCCAAGGAAGGAACAGTGGTCAACAGGCGACAGGATCATGGGTGGCCAAGGCTCATTGATGCACGTGGGGAACGAAGGCTGGCCCGTGTGATCTGATCCAACAGATGAGCTACACAGCTCGTTATCTCTCAAGGCTGTTAACTCCCTTGGGATTGGATTGGTGTTTGAAAGAAGAGAAATGCTCTTGTTGGTTTTGTTTTCATTCACACATTGTCCTACTTTCATACTCTTAAAATGTCACACATCTAGGCTTTTCTTTGTGTCCATCCAACCATGTACAGATATCCAAGTTAACAGATACAGCTTCCATCCTCTTCACTGTCATAAAGCATAAACAGGCCGTGTGGTGACTTGCACAGTGGACAGAGAGCGCATGCATTTTCAGAGGAATTGCATCATCTGGCCTGAGCTGCAGTCTGTTGAGCAGATGAAGTCATTTGTATTAATCTTCTGTTTGAAGCTGATGCAAAAGAACCGAGGCCTTCTGATGAACGTCTCATGGCACATCAGAAGTAGTTGCCCTTGAGCATAATTTTTGTGTATTTGTGGAAGGAAATGGTTTTGCCCATACCAGAAAGTCTTTGCTGTAGAGAAAAATCATAAGAATCTGTATCATTGATAAAACCCCCGAAATGTCAGATCTTGTACTTTCATCACCAACCAGAATCAGCGTTTTAAGTGATATTTTCCGTAGTGTACATATGTGGACTCGCAAGTCTGTCTAATGCAAATAATTTCCCTTTCTACAGTAGATAAGAAATTCTCGAATCGTCTCGATGAGTAGATCCTACATTCTTTGATTTTCATTTCTTATGTTTAACCGACTTTTCATGATCAGACAGCCAATCACATCACTCAATTTAACATGCTCAGCCAGTGGTGATTGGCTGACAGCATGCTTCAGGAATGCTTCTGCATCGTATCTCAAAAGCTGTGCACGTTTCTAGACTTTCAGACCAGTAGGAGGATCTTCAGTCTCTAAATACTGATAACACGTCATAAGGCACACTGTTACTGTGCTGAATCGAAAGAGAGAATGCTACGCTTACCTCAGAATTGAAAAGGTGGAGCTTGGAATCATGTTATTTTTTTGCCTCTTTTCATTCGAGATATAAAGTGGGATAAAAAAAAAACATGGAAGATTTTATTTTCATCATTTGTTAGCAGCAATTCGGCCTCCCAAGTGTGATGAGGGATTTGATATTTCCCTCCTCCAAACAGCAAACTGTAAAGTCAGTGTTACAGATTTGATGCAACATCATTGGTGACGTCAGGGTTAAGGAGCTAGTCCTGAGTTTCCATGATGGAGTTAAAGAAGATTTTCATGTCTTTCTTTCTTCAGTCGTAAAGAAATTAAATTTTTCTTCATATAATGGACTTCAGTGGTGCCCGCGAGTTTGACCTTCCAAAATGCAGTTTAAATGCAGCTTCAGAGAGCTCTAAACCATCCCAGCCCAGGAAGAAGGCTCTTGTCTAGCGAACCCATCGGTCATTTTCGTAGAAAAATAAAAAATTGTATACTTTTTAACCACAAAAGCTCGACTAGCAGTAGCTCTGGATAATCACGTCGAGATGTGATGTAGGTGGAGCTATAGATGAAGGTGCAAAGACCAAGGAAGGCCAAATAAGTTAAATGCTCTTTACTAACCAAAAGGTACATATAACTTCGTGTCATTTCACACACAACAACTTCGGAGCGGTCCTCCTTCTCCACACTAGTAAACACTGGGTCTGTAGCGCCACCTACGTCACGCGTGACCTTCCGATGTGAATACGTAGTATGTAGCGTCACGCATCCCAGAGCTAGTGCTAGACGAGATTTTGTGCTTAAAAAGTATACAATTTTTTATTTTTCTTAGAAAATGACCGATCGTTTGGCAAGATAAGAGCCTTCTTCCTCGGCCGGGATGGTTTAGAGCTCTTTGAGGCTGCATTTAAACTGCATCAAACTTGCGGGCACCATTTGAAGTCCATTATATGGAGAAAAGTCCTGAAATGTTTTCCTCAAAAAAACATAATTTCTTTACGACTGAAGACATGAACATCTTGGATGACAAGGGGGTGAGGAAATGATTTGTAGATTTTTTTTTCTGGAAGTGAACTTCTCTTTTAAGTAAGTAAGACTACTCGTTTTCTTTGCAGTTTTCCAGTTCAGTGGTACGATATTATGTGGTACAGTTCAACGCAGCAAAAATGGCAACAGTATGTTATTTATCTCTGCTACTTTCATTTCTGTGTTTCATTGTTTCAAACAAAAATAGAAATGCAGTTTATATCTCTGTTAGCGGGCCAGTCGTCATTTTTTTTTCCATTTGGTTAAGGAACAATTACCCTGGGTAATGTAGTTAAACTAGCACACTGGATATAATGAATGCTTTTAAAGAGGAGCACCTGCTGGTTTCCACCACTCATTCATCCACTTCTCTACTCAACAATGCTCCAAGACCCTTTAGATGTACCCAAAGCTCTTTCCGAGGTCATGAAAGTGTCAGAGGTTTGTTTATATTGAAATATAAGTCAGGGCCAAGCAGAGCCAACAGCATGGTACACTCAACCAAAGCTCCAGGCAGTGGTCAACATGTGTTGGGACCATAAATAACCAGTACTACAGACCAAAATACACATTGTGATGCTTTTCCTGGCCGGTTTCACTCCTCCTTCATGAAATCATTGTCTCCGTGTCACAGTGAATGAGTGACGGGAAGGTCTGGTCTGCGCTGTAATTAGACGACCCTTCACGGCGGGGGCATGTTGGGAGAACATACCAGCTCAGGCTCCAACACTCATGTACCCCTCCAACTCTGAAATCAATCAGAGGCCCAGCTGCCAGAGCGCTCATTATCTGTGTAATTATCTGCTCCCATGGGCCTGCTTTATCTCCAGGCTGAGCTCCTGCATCTCTCAAAAGCTTTAGATTTTCACCATACTGGCTGTTCTGACCATTAGAGCTGGTTGTGTAATGTTTGATTGAGCTGAAAATCTTCGAATTAGAGACTTCAAAAGAGCGCTGTGTGAAATAATATTATTTAAGAATGTACTAGAATTTCAACATACACCAATGAGTCTAGGACCACCTGCCTAATGTGCTGTTGATCCTCAACGTGCCATTTAGCCAAAGCTTTTGCTACCCCCCCACCCCCCCACCCCTCCTTGCAACACTGATGCACTTTTCATTCAAACAAATTTATTAAAGGGGAAAGGTGGCAAGAAATAAAAAAAATATAATAATCTCAGGCCTCAACTGTGTCATCCAATAGGAACCAAACTGTCTAGACCTCTAGCATATATACTTGGGTTTTTGTATTAAAAATCTCTTTGCCTGCTAGGATTTTATTCATAGCAATGCTGGCACATTTTTCTCAAGAAATTGTATCACTATTGGTGCTTTAGTAATAGTGACTTTTTCTCAGCTCATCTAGTGTTCAGACAGGAGTAGCCAGGACCCCTCAGCTAATTTGGGCTATTGCTAGGCCATTTCTGGCAGCCCATTGGTGTGCTTCAAAGTGACATGTCAAGCTGTTGTGCGGTGAACCAAGTTGTATGAAAAATGGCGTTCCAACTTGTCAATCTTCAGACGCAAGACATCAGTGCATGTCGGCCATTTTACACCACGTTCACATCACCAGCACTATTTTTATATGTTAACTCTATATACATGACAGTTCTGAGCAGCATTCAGTTATAGGATAAAGAATGAACTCTAGTTTTCCAACAGAGTGACGTGTGTATGATTAAACCGAGCTTAACAAAGAATACACTGGGGGTGCATGGCAGTCAGATATCTCAACAATGACCCTATTTGAGATTGACTCCTATTTGAGTTTTACACCCCTGCTGCTGCTGATGAGACATGGCTATAGTGTGTGAAAGCCCCTCTGTCTCTCATTGTGGAGTAAATGAGTCAGTATCAGCAGTCCAGAGGGAGGTTGTTGGGAGTTTGACTCTCAGCCCAGTGTAGTTGGTCAGTGTTTTATCAGCATCTCAGGAGACACCACTGACAACATGACATCACCTACCCACTCCTCTCTCCTAAAGGGGTTCACTGCTAATGGGGTTTTTGTCCTACTGCCAGATAACAGCAACTCTGGAATATGGCGCTGCAGATAAATGTGCATGTCTAGAAGGCATTTTAAAATTTTCCCAACTCTGTGGGTTAATACAGAACTGCTGTGTTTAGTGATTTCATGTTTTTTATACTTGTTTCAGGCTTTTAATTCAGGAGACATTTCTCATTCCAAACTATTGTTCAAGTGGTAATAATTTTTAATTTGAATAAAATTGCAATGTGCAAAAAAACCCTGAAGGTGATTAGTGCCTGGCCCCTGAAGGGGATTAGTGCCTGGCCCCTGAAGGGGATTAGTGCCTGGTCTTTGTGCCTGGCCCCTGAAGGTGTGTTGTGCCTGGCCCCTGAAGGTGTTTTGTGCCTGGCCCCTGAAGATGTTTAGTGCCTGGTCTTTGTGCCTGGCCCCTGAAGATGTTTAATGCCTGGCCCTGAAAGTGTTTTGTACCTGGTCCCTGAAGATGTTCAGTGCCTGGTCTTTGTGCCTGGCCCCGAAGGTGTTTTGTGCCTGGTCCCTGAAGATGTTCAGTGCCTGGTCTTTGTGCCTGGTCCCTGAAGATGTTTAGTGCCTGGTCTTTGTGCCTGGCCCCTGAAGATGTTTAATGCCTGGCCCCGAAAGTGTTTTGTGCCTGGTCCCTGAAGATGTTCAGTGCCTGGTCTTTGTGCCTGGCCCCTGAAGGTGTGTTGTGCCTGGCCCCTGAAGGTGTGTTGTGCCTGGCCCCTGAAGATGTTCAGTGCCTGGTCTTTGTGCCTGGCCCCTGAAGGTGTGTTGTGCCTGGCCCCTGAAGATGTTTAGTGCCTGGTCTTTGTGCCTGGCCCCTGAAGATGTTTAGTGTCTGGTCTTTGTGCCTGGCCCCTGAAGATGTTTAGTGTCTGGTCTTTGTGCCTGGCCCCGAAGGTGTTTAGTGCCTGGTCCCTGAAGATGTTTAGTGCCTGGTCTTTGTGCCTGGCCCCTGAAGATGTTTAATGCCTGGCCCTGAAAGTGTTTTGTACCTGGTCCCTGAAGATGTTCAGTGCCTGGTCTTTGTGCCTGGTCCCTGAAGATGTTTAGTGCCTGGTCTTTGTGCCTGGCCCCTGAAGATGTTTAATGCCTGGCCCTGAAAGTGTTTTGTACCTGGTCCCTGAAGATGCTCAGTGCCTGGTCTTTGTGCCTGGTCCCTGAAGATGTTTAGTGCCTGGCCCCGAAAGTGTTTTGTGCCTGGTCCCTGAAGATGTTCAGTGCCTGGTCTTTGTGCCTGGCCCCTGAAGGTGTGTTGTGCCTGGCCCCTGAAGGTGTGTTGTGCCTGGCCCCTGAAGGTGTGTTGTGCCTGGCCCCTGAAGATGTTTAGTGCCTGGCCCCTGAAGATGTTTAGTGCCTGGCCCCTGAAGATGTTTAGTGCCTGGTCCCTGAAGATGTTCAGTGCCTGGTCTTTGTGCCTGGCCCCTGAAGGTGTGTTGTGCCTGGCCCCTGAAGATGTTTAGTGCCTGGTCTTTGTGCCTGGCCCCTGAAGATGTTTAGTGTCTGGTCTTTGTGCCTGGCCCCTGAAGATGTTTAGTGTCTGGTCTTTGTGCCTGGCCCCGAAGGTGTTTAGTGCCTGGTCCCTGAAGATGTTTAGTGCCTGGTCTTTGTGCCTGGCCCCTGAAGATGTTTAATGCCTGGCCCTGAAAGTGTTTTGTACCTGGTCCCTGAAGATGTTCAGTGCCTGGTCTTTGTGCCTGGCCCCGAAGGTGTTTAGTGCCTGGTCCCTGAAGATGTTTAGTGCCTGGTCTTTGTGCCTGGCCCCTGAAGATGTTTAATGCCTGGCCCTGAAAGTGTTTTGTACCTGGTCCCTGAAGATGTTCAGTGCCTGGTCTTTGTGCCTGGTCCCTGAAGATGTTTAGTGCCTGGTCTTTGTGCCTGGTCCCTGAAGATGTTTAATGCCTGGCCCCGAAAGTGTTTTGTACCTGGTCCCTGAAGATGCTCAGTGCCTGGTCTTTGTGCCTGGCCCCTGAAGATGTTTAATGCCTGGCCCTGAAAGTGTTTTGTACCTGGTCCCTGAAGATGTTCAGTGCCTGGTCTTTGTGCCTGGTCCCTGAAGATGTTTAGTGCCTGGTCTTTGTGCCTGGTCCCTGAAGATGTTTAGTGCCTGGTCTTTGTGCCTGGCCCCTGAAGATGTTTAGTGCCTGGTCTTTGTGCCTGGCCCTTGAAGATATTTAGTGTCTGGTCTTTGTGCCTGGCACCTGAAGGTGTTTTGTGCCTGGCCCCTGGCCTGCATCTGAAGGTTTGTTTTTTGCTTTTGTACCTGTCTGAAGGTGTTTTGCTGAAGCCCTGTCCACTTCAGTGATCTGGATCATCTGTGGTAAATATTTCAGTCATGAGAATTCCTGAACTGTTTGCTCTGCGGCCCAGCTTGTGTTTGGGTGAAAAAGTCTTCCTCATTCTTCAGTTGTTCTGTGGTGTAGTGTTGAAAGATTCATTGCATGTTACACAGATAAAGATAACAGTAATATAAAGATTGTACAACAAAATGCTTATTTTTAATCCTGTGTTCACATCATCCATCACTTGACTCGACAAAGCTGTCGGAAATGGTTGAGGTTTCATCATGCAGTCATTCATTTGGGTTCTGCAATCATTATATTGCATAGTCTTCGAACCATTCCACCCATTGCACACACACAACTTGAAATCTTGAGCTTTTAAGCAGAATGCAGACCATCTGCTGGACTTGGAGGTGTCTAGATCCTCTGAGTACTCAGTGCACAGTCTGGTTAGAGTCTCGTCACGGTGCACTCACTGATTTAATAAAAACATGGTGATGAAGTAGATATATTTTTGCATTTGTTAGCGTGTTTTATGGCGGTAAGACACATCCTTGCAGGAGGGAAGAGTTCTGGGATGCAGCATGGTATCAGACCTTAAATGGCCTCTGATCGCTTAGTGCTCTTCGGGTATCATTTCCTGTTATTGATTTTAGATCACTTTCAATGCTGTGAGAGATTAGTCTGCACTAATGACTTCACAGATTTCATCTATAGATGAAGTATAATATGTAAGGAATAAAACGTGTATAATGTATAATAACGCATCCTTAAGTATTTTATTCCTTTTATACCACAGTGATTTGCAAACTGTGACACTTTTATAATAATTATAGGTTGACCAATTCTGTTGAACATCCACAAGACGAGTGAGTTCCTGTTATCATTTATATTAAAAGCAGGTGCTCCTTTACAAGCCTCTCTCTCTCTCTCTCTCTTAAAAGTAATAAGAGCTTGTAGTGGGGAAAAATGGGAATCTTCAAAAGTCGTCTATTTTGAAGACTTTCCTTTGGAGGAAAACCTTCTGACTCTTATAAAGCACTGCCACTGGAGACTCGTTCTATAAAAGTTACATAAAGACTCTCAGCAGAAAGATTCAGCATATGAGGTCGTAGTTTTGGTTAAAATCGGTTTTGTTAGTTTTACATTATTTAGATCGTCAGCCGTACAAGTCCCTGTGAATGAGCTGTTGCTATAGAAACCATAAGGAGCACAGCTTTTTTAGCCTCATAAGCACCCTCGAGGGAACTACCTGCCTCCGGTTCTCCCTGCACTGCCCCTCTGGAACCGTTCATTGCTTTATTTCTTCAAGCAGAACATAAAATATCAGTGATGAGGCCACCCTGCGTCTCTGGATTAGCTTTGAAGTTGGTGTTTATGCGAGTGTATGATTCGCTGTGTACACCCACACACACACACACACACACACACACTTGTATGTGCTTTGTTCATCCAAACCCTTTGGCTCAACTCCAGTCTAAGCTGCAGCACCATCGTTCCTGTGATGAGAGACAGACAACACACACACACACACACAGGCATGATGACCTCACGAGAGTAAATAAACGGAGCTCTGCACTCCGGAGGCATGAATGAGGCACTCTATTAGATCGCCATTTGTGTTAGGGAGCCAATTTATTTTTCCCCATTGAGCCGTTGTTTGAAAAGGAGCTTATCTCCATGTTTGCAGGCACATATTTCAAAACGACAAGACAGAATATCAGTTTCTGTGATTCTCGCCATGTGTTTGTTTCAGCGAACCAAATTAATCCATTTCTTTGTGGATTTTGAGTTATTGAGGGATTTAGGAGTTTGTGTGTGTTGTCATTGTCTACAATGTTTCACTCTGTAAGCGAAGACTAACCCGTAGACCCGGTTCAGCCTTTATTATGAGGCACGGCTATGAATTGGTTTATTGTGTGTGTGTGCGTGTGTGTGTGTGTGTGTGTGTGTGTGTGTGTGTGTGTGTGTGTGTGTGTGTTGAAGGCAGCAGCTGCTTATCTTGGCAGACAGCTGATTTGCTGTTATGTTCAGAGCAGATAGTAAGCCAGTGTGTGCTTAAAGCCAGAATCTACCCATTTTGTGTGTGTGTGTTTAATAGAATTGCAAGTTTATTATAATCTCTTACAAAGCCTGCCGGGTTTATAATTCTTATCTTATCGATTCTGTTATGAATCAAACCTGAAGTAGGAAACAGTTGAACGATTAACATGAAGTGGCACAGACAGGAAGGTGAAAATCTTTATTCCTATAAAATCATTCGGTCATGGAGACAGATCAGTCGATTGTTCAGAAACGGTCTGATTGTTTCACGTCATTGAAAGACAAAAAGATTCCATGAATCTTGAGGCCATCATGTGCTAAGCACAGCATGTGCATCGTGGATCTGTTGTAGCGTCTGCTGGCGAGACGAGAAGTGATTAGAAGTTAATTGTGTGTCCAGCTGGACAGAATACAATGTGGACTACATTACTCTCAGTTTAATAAAATGTTAACATGACTTCAGTTACCAGCTGGTTGGCGAGTCTGGTAAAACGTGACAGGATTATCATGGTTATGTAATATTGTGTAGAAAGGCAAATGTTATAATGGACAATCCTAGTGTGGTGTAAGCCTGTGTGACTCTATTATTAATATCTGCCACTAGTTTCTGTACTGGTGTTTCTGTTTGGTGGTTCAAATTTGTCTTCTGTTTCAATGCTGTTTCACAACAACAAACTCATGCCTTGGTTAGATTATAAATTCATAATCCTAATTCTTTGTTCATTTGTCTTTTACAGTTGTGATGTCTTGAAGCATTCTCTGGGCCTTTTCTGAAGCACGCACGCGCTGAGAGCTGATGGGCCGCACGGCTCCAACATGAGCATTCGCGATGTTGCCGGCCGGCGCCGCTGCTTCGAGGATGCCGAGCTCTCGCTGCGTGTCTACCCCGGAGCAATTGCCGTGGGCACCATCTACTGCCCCGTCCTGGCCCGCAAGAGAACGACGGCTGCCGAGGTCATCGAGCAAGTGATTGCTCGGCTGCGGCTGGACCGCACCAAATGCTATGTGCTGGCCGAGGTGAAGGAGTTCGGCGGGGAGGAATGGATCCTGAACCCGAGCGACTGCCCGGCTCAGCGCATGATGCTGTGGCCCCGCGCTGCACTGGAGAACCGCTCGGGAAGCGAGGACTACCGCTTCCTGCTGCGAGAGAAGAATGTGGATGGGTCCATCCATTACGGCAACGTGGCCATGTGGCTGCAGTTGACAGAGGAGCGGCGGCGCATGGTAGAGCGTGGACTGCTGCCTCCGCCACAAGTCCAGGACCACGACGATCTCTGCAAGCTGCCTGACCTGAGCGAGAAGACTCTGCTGGAGAACCTGCGCACCCGCTTCAGGCAGGAGAAGATCTATACGTACGTGGGTAG
This sequence comes from Hemibagrus wyckioides, assembly GCF_019097595.1. Classification (NCBI taxonomy): domain Eukaryota; kingdom Metazoa; phylum Chordata; class Actinopteri; order Siluriformes; family Bagridae; genus Hemibagrus; species Hemibagrus wyckioides. Next base: position 5,579,610 of record NC_080719.1, read on the forward strand.
CATCCTCGTCGCCATCAACCCCTTCAAGTTCCTGCCCGTCTACAACCCCAAATACGTCAAGATGTACGACAACCACCAGCTCGGGAAGCTGGAGCCACACATCTATGCCGTGGCCGACGTGGCCTACCATGCTATGCTGCAACGAAAGCGCAACCAGTGCATCGTCATCTCTGGAGAGAGCGGCTCAGGAAAGACGCAGAGCACCAACTTCCTCATCCATCATCTGACGGCGCTCAGTCAGAAGGGGTTCGCTAGCGGGGTGGAGCAGATCATTCTCGGAGCTGGGCCAGTGCTGGAGGTAAGAGCAGGATGTTCGTGATGTACCTCTCTTTTGTGTCCTGTGTATCCCTGTCTCGATGCGGCATTTCAGGAGCCACTTTGTGCCTTTATTTCTCTCCGGATCGGCCATGTCAAAGTTTTCGACTTCTTCTCAACCGGACACAAGTCTGTGATTTTTATCTGCAGATTTCACCTGGAAAAATAATAATGTGTGACTGCTGCTACTTGCTGTAATATGTTGACTAGCTGAAGTCTAACATTCAAATGAATGGAATTTAAATGGAATTGAATTTTTATCAGGAATGTTTCACGTTTTGAACTTTTTCATGTAAAAGACAAGTTGATCCCCCTCCCCCCACCCTGCCCTTACCCGGCACCAGTAACCCGGCTTTGAGAAAAGCACATCGTTAATAAATATGACACAGCGGCGGTTTAAGGCTGGAGCCATACAGCGTGAAGGCTGAGTGTTGGAACTCCTCTAGTGATTAACCCGCTTTGTCAGAAAGCTAATATTTAATCTCCGAGGTTAATCACCAACTCCCTGGCGTTGTCGAGTGCTTTTCAAGTGCAGAGAACCGGCTTTAATTGTTTGCACAGTGAGATTGCGTATATGCGCTGTACCAATTAATGTGGCATGTGGAGGGGTGTAACACAGAGGCTGCAGTTTCACAGGTAGCTCTCAGTCGTTCACTCGCACCGCAGGTGACGCATTAGTCACTCCGCCCTGCCAAAGTCTACAGCACACATTGATTAGCTCATGGTGCAGGACAATCTAACAAAAACAGGTCAAAAGCAAGATATTCTCAGGTGTGCACTTTTAATCTGTTAGGCTAGGACAGATTTATTTATTTAATTTTTATTTATTTTACTCTTCTAAAGGACATTGCAGATGGAATGAGATTTCCAGACACTATCTAGTCAGATGTTTGTGGACGCCTGATCATCACTCTCTTCTGCCCATAGTTAGTTTTCCTTTTGCTCTTACTATAAGCTTCACTCTTCTTGGAGCGTGGCCATGAGAATTTGTGTCCATTTAGCTACAAGAGCGTTCGTGAGATGTGTGAGGAGGTGCAGTCGGTCTTCCACTTCCCCCCAAATGTCAAGTCAAGAAGCTTTTATTGTCATTTTAAGCATATATAGCTGACACAGTACACAGTGAAATGAGAGAACTTTTCTCCAGGACCCTGGTGCTGCATAAAACAACACAGAGCTACAAAACAACACAGACAGGAAGTGAGTTGTCCTAGCTACATAAAGTGCAACCTGTGCAAGATAAAAGACAGTGCAAACAGACAATACAAAACAAAACAGTACAGGACAGATACACGAAATACACTGAAGAGACAGAAGAGTGCCAGTCAGTATACATTTAATGTATAAGCAGTGCAATGTGCAAAATAATGCAAGGCTCAAGTGGCTAAGGCTCTGGGTCATGGAAGATCGGGGTTCAAGCCCCAGCACTGCCAAGCTGCCACTGTTGGGCCCTTGAGCAAGGCCCTCAAAATGTTTTGTTTCATACCTTTATCTGCTCTCCTTTTGTTATCCCCCCCCCCCCCAAGTTCCTTCTGCTGAAGTACTTCGCTGGGCTTGCATTGTGTATACAGTTCACCAGTTCTTCTGTAATCATAAACATCTTAAAGGACCTGTTCAGCAGTGATGGAGAATGTAACTACTCAGCTTTGAGGTGACTAACACGGCTTTGTTTGAATGTTTATAGGTGGAGCAGTAGTATTCTGTGTTTTTTTTCCTCTGTCTCTTCTTTCTTTCCTCTCTCGAGTTGGTTGAACGGTGAAGCCTTTAATTCAAGAGCTTTGTCATATCTGGACAACCCTGCCATTAAAGAAACATGATGGCAAGCTACAGTAAATGTCCAGCCGTGTGTGTGTATGTGTGTGTGTGTGTGTGTGTGTGGCACAGCCCTTAAATGCTACTGTTTTTGCTCTAATTTCCAAAGTCTTTCCTGGACCCGTGCCTCTTCAGTAGCTGTGATTTAATTCTGACTATTATTAACTATAGTGAGTCACAGCGATGAATAATCGGCCCTGAGTGTTACTCCATTACCTGGAGTGTGTGTGTGTGTGTGTGTGTGTGTGTGTGTGATTCAGTATTTGGAGCACATTTGTGTGGTGGAGGGTTTCCTTTCTCATACCACTTACTCATAACCGTGTTGTAACTGATAAAGAAAGTGAGTAAGTAGTGAAAATGTTTCCTGAAAGGAATGTTGGTTTGTATTTATTATGCCTGAGTGAACCTTTAATTGACGGAGCTTGTGTGTTGATCTCGGCTGCTTTTTCCCCCTCTGATCATTCCTTTCTTTCTCAGATCACTTGAATAGCAGATAAGGAACGACGTGCACAAGAACAATGCTGGACTGCTAGTATAGATAGTTGAATGTTGCTGTATGGTGTAAAATATTTGTGACGCCTTCTAATGAGGGTTTCAAGACGATTTAATCCACACATGGAGGTTTTTTTTTTCCCCTCATGTACCACAATATTTAGATTTGCCGAAACAACAGTTCTGTATTTGCAAATATTGTGGTATGGTTATGAGTGCAAAAATGTACTTTTTAAAAACCACAGTGCTTCTGAATTCTTCATTCTGATTGGTCAGTAACCGCTCTGACAGTTCCAGCTGCAAGGAAGCCACAGGTTTACTTTAATCCGCTTATTTGAACACATTACACATTTGTTAATCTAGTAACAGTGTACACAGGGATGCTAAAGAGATTTATCAGTAATGGAAGGAGTCTTCAGTGTCAGAAGTTTGGACTTTCCTGGTTTCTCAGCAACATTAGTAGCTTTGAACTGTTGTTGTTGTTTGTTTTGCTTTGTTTTGTTTGAGTACTCCACTCCAGGGTGGAAACAGTCACACCGCTCCTCAACAGATCACCTTACACTAGCTTGTTGTTGATTTGTTTTAATATAATGGCATGCCAGCAAGTGTTGTATTGCTTATTTAACATGGAAAGGAAGACCTACGAAGTGCTTCTATTCTAATACTCAAACGCCTACTCGAATCTGAATGTTATAAATGAACAGACGGTGTGAAAAATTTTATATCGTTGTATCGGCCAGCTTCAGTCATAGGCACAGCATCTGGGAGGTTCCATCCTGATCCATCCGTTGGTCATTGTGGTCATCTTTGGCTTGTTGTGTAGTCTCAACATCACTTGTCGCCGGTTTTAATGCTCTTGCTGAATCATTGTGAATTCCTGCCAGCGCTGGGCAGAGCAGCATGGATCGAACGATTTGCTGTACATGGATAGAGCTTGGAATCGATTGATGGCTGAGTGTCATCTGACCTAGGGAGTGGACAGGAAAATAATCTGTAGTGCTGAGTTATTTTCGTTATCATTATAAAAAATCCTCAGCATTGATGGCATGCTTATCATACTTGTACAGGCTTTGGCAGTATACTTAATAGTTTATTCTTATTTTGTTTTAAGTTGCTTATCGCTGCTCCTTCCAGCATTTGCTCTGCAGACTCATTAGATGAGCTTTTATCTGGTCAGAGGAGTTCACAGTGTCCTCCTCATCCAGGCTGAATTCCTCGTGATCTTGGTGTGGCTCCAGACAGATCTTTCCTCTCTTTTAAATAATTAAAAAAAACCGCACAGCATCCACACATCACTGTGTATAGAGAACACAGAAGAAGCTAGTGAGCATCACTGAACTGTTTAAAAACCATAGAAGTAGTTTACGCAGAGCTTCGTGACTCTCACATGATGTGGTGAATGGCTCGGTCACATGCCTCTTTGTTTGTTAGTGTGGCTTTTCAAAATCGTATTAAGAAAAGGGCTATAAGTATATAACCATTCACACAGTTCTTGGGAGCGAGGCGTGGATGCTTTTGTTTGCTACATCGGGTTCTTATGAATCGTGCCGTTCAGCTCGCAGCAGCGTTACAAAGTAATCCTGTTCTCTTTTCTTGGAACGTCTTATCTCGCACGCTGTGAGGCTAGCACAAGGGGACGGACACGAAGCCGGGCGCAGGACTAACGGGAGGACGGCTCTGCTGCCCATAGTATGTGATAGTGTGTGGAATGTGTCGGGTTTGGACACATTCAAGTCCACAGTGACTCTTATATTTTTATATCTTATATTTATATATATCTTGCAACTTCTGTGTGCATGAACCAAACGTTTAAACCTTCTGTATTGTACCAGGGGAGGGAAATGCATGATTCCACTCTGAGGAAAGTGCTATCTACCCTTTTCTACATGCCACATCACACACACACACATGACTGGCTAATGTCTCTGTGATTGACAGGGAGAGAGAATAGGGTGATCTCCTCATGATACAGTTTTCTGTCATGACGCTCTGGTTTATGATAAATAACCGTATCTCAGTTTTAACACTATTTTTGCAAATTTTGACCAGGGGTTTATTTTGTGATGTAGTAGGTTAGGAACGAAGTAAAATGGTCACACTGATTTGATTCACTGTTCTTTACTCGCAGTGATTATTTTCCAGCATGTCCTCAAGCGTTTTGATTCTTTATTATGACAGCAGTTTGTCCACACCAAAAATGCTTACTTTTATCCGTTTATAGTTACATTAAATGTTATGGAACATCCACAAAGCAAATTAGTTTCTGCTCTGTTATGCTATGCTATAGCAGCAATAATCAGTCATCCTTCACCAGTCTCTCTTTTTCCCTCTCACTTTTATGTTAATAAGGCTTTCAAAACATAGAAAGGAAAGTTACAGTTTTAGCTTCAACAATTCCAAAGTCCTGATGTTGGAGACTCCTTTCATAAACTTCCCATCAGGTCCATAGACCCTTTTTCTGTTAGTAAACTCTAACTATTTTTTGTGGGCGGAGCTCAGGTGGAGGCGGAAAGATTTCCCTGACCACTTTACAAGCAGTAGTTATCAAGTTTGTTTTTAAACAATGACTGGTCAAAATCGAATTTATCTGACTATGTTAGGTCACTCACTGTCCAGGGCCGTGAATGTTATTTGAAAAAATGAACCTTGACGGACGGACGCTCGCTCGATGGATGGACGATGTGACAGGATGACCTGACATCTACACCTATCATAGAAAAACCGAGCGTTTGTTTCAACTGTAGAAAGGGAGATGTCACAAGGGAGTTTCCTTCGTTTAGTCTCCGGTCGTTAGCCACCAGTTACCTAATTTACACGCTAAAGTTAGCGTTACATGAGAAATCATTTATGTTGCCCAATTTCTGATTAGGTAGGCATGCATAAGAAATATTTAGACACGTAACCAAACTATAAATCGTACCAACGAAAAACAAGATGACATCGTAGTCGACTCTGTACTGGTTTGTATTGGCCGCCTCCAGCTAGCTCTATGAGGTAATCGTGACCTCGGCCCAAAAAGAGTCTAGCACTCTTAACTTCACACGCTTTTAACCTTTTATGCAGAACGTATGCTGTACAAGTCCCAGAGTAAGATCTTTCTATATATAATCCATAACACACGTCAATATAAACCTGTGATTTGAGTTACAGCCTGATGTTCTGACCAATCAGCATGAAGAACTGAACAGTAGAGTAAAATAGAAGCAAAGCTTTAATGAGCGGTTATATACGTTGTCTATTTTGTATAGCAAAAATTTCTAATGCTAATGAGTATAAAATGAACAAACATGGAGGAATAACAGAAGAGCTGCTGTTCAGTTCATGTCTGGTCTTTAGCGCAGTGTGAAACAGATACAGGACTGTGTGTGCTGTGCCACATCTGACTTAAATACATTAATTGTGAGTTTATAATCAGCTCCTTTACTGGTTTACTGTCTAATTGCTGATAGGTTTATCTTTTTTTCCACTTCGCTTTGCTCTTGTGGATTGGATAGGATTCAGTTGCATCCTGTTTTATTTTATTTAAGATAAGCCTAAGATTAGAATGTGTTTCATTGCCGTGTTTTACGTGCATTGTAGCGATAACACTGTAATTAGCTTTTATCACAGCTGTTACGAGTGATGCTCTTCTCATCTTAAAAAGAGATTTGCAGACGCTTTCGAGTACCCTCCACCCTAAACAAACGCCTTATACAGCTCTAAAGGAGCTGAGCATTTCGGAGAGTTGAGTGTCCATCATGTATGAAGGTGATGAAGGGAAATGAAGTGACCACTCCCTGTACAGAGCAGCAACTAACGTGGCCAGAACTCATCATCTGCTGCTTGACAGAAGTTCATAGTGGATTGATGGATGGATGGATGAATGAATTACTCATGTGAGCTTGTGCTTTGCTCCACAAACTTTCAATATGTGTGTGATCTCAAGAGGTTTTGGTGGTTGTGTTGCATCATCGACTAAAGAATAGCCTTATCACAGAAACTAAAACTAAAAAGAAACAGCTTCATAAAGTCCTGATAAGAACGGACATGACAGTATGTAGGCAGCAGTTACTTTTTAAAGCATAGCTGTTAATAATTATTTCAGTTTGAAGTGGTTAGATTTGTTTTGCACTGATGGATGACGCCGTCACTTTGACCTGTGTCCCGGATTCTGGACGGTTTTGATTTTGAAGTGAAATATAAACACTTTTTTCCGGTCAGTTCGTTTTTCTCTTTCACCACCAAGGTTTCTTTTTAAAAAATAATTTTGTTACTTCACCAGATGAGAGGCGAAAAAAGGATAAAGGTCCAACTAGCCGTTTCTCTTGTATCTGATCTCATGAGACTCCTTTTGCTGAATAGTTTATTTCAATAAACCGAAACGATGCTGCTTCATGTTTAGATATGAACTATAGTCACCCCACACCCACACCCCAACCTGTCCAATCTGTTTTCAAATCAGTTGCTAATATGAACAGATTATTGGATTAGATTTTTTTTTTCCACTTTCTTTCTTTTCTTTTCTTTTTTTTAAATTAAAAAAAAATTTTTTTTTTAGATCCAACATTTCTACGTGTGTCTCACAATTTTGCTATTATCACATTAAAGGTGGACAAAAATCTGACATGATTTACCACAATATCACAATAACCTGCAATTTATTATCCGTGTGCAAACCTCTTATATCCACTGCAGTCGGACACGGAGGTGGGCAGATGAAGATTGGTGGCCATATGGGATGGATTGAGTGGGTGGATGGATGGATAGGTGGGATGGATGGATGGATGGATAGATGGATAGAGGGGGTGGGTGGCTGGATGGATGGGATGGTTTGATTGGGTGGGTAGGTAGATGGATGGTTGGACAGATGGATGGATGGATGGGATGGATTTGATTGATTGATTGAGTGGATGGATGGGATGGATGGATGGACAGGATGTATTGGGTGGGTGGATGGATGGATAGACTAGATGTATTGGGTGGATGGCTGGATGGATGAATGAGAGGGATTGGGTGGGTGGATCAATGGATGGATGGGATGGATTAAGTGATTGGGTGTTTTTGGATAGATAAATGCATAGATAGATTCGTTTGTTGCTAGGTTGGTGTATTAATAGAATGTGAGAGAGGTTGGTTGGATGGTTGGTGTATTAATAGAATGTGAGAGAGGTTGGTTGGATGGTTGGTGTATTAATAGAATGTGAGAGAGGTTGGTTGGTTGGTGTATTAATAGAATGTGAGAGAGGTTGGTTGGATGGTTGGTGTATTAATAGAATGTGAGAGAGGTTGGTTGGTTGGTGTATTAATAGAATGTGAGAGAGATTGGTTGGTTGGTGTATTAATAGAATGTGAGAGAGGTTGGTTGGATGGTTGGTGTATTAATAGAATGTGAGAGAGGTTGGTTGGATGATTGGTGTATTAATAGAATGTGAGAGAGGTTGGTTGGTTGGTTGGTGTATTAATAGAATGTGAGAGGTTAGTTGGTTGGTGTATTAATAGAATGTGAGAGAGATTGGTTGGTTGGTGTATTAATAGAATGTGAGAGAGGTTGGTTGGATGGTTGGTGTATTAATAGAATGTGAGAGAGGTTGGTTGGATGGTTGGTGTATTAATAGAATGTGAGAGAGGTTGGTTGGATGGTTGGTGTATTAATAGAATGTGAGAGAGGTTGGTTGGATGGTTGGTGTATTAATAGAATGTGAGAGAGGTTGGTTGGATGGTTGGTGTATTAATAGAATGTGAGAGAGGTTGGTTGGATGGTTGGTGTATTAATAGAATGTGAGAGGTTGGTTGGTGTATTAATAGAATGTGAGAGAGGTTGGTTGGTTGGTTGGTGTATTAATAGAATGTGAGAGAGATTGGTTGGTTGGTGTATTAATAGAATGTGAGAGAGGTTGGTTGGTTGGTGTATTAATAGAATGTGAGAGAGATTGGTTGGTTGGTTGGTGTATTAATAGAATGTGAGAGAGATTGGTTGGTTGGTGTATTAATAGAATGTGAGAGAGGTTGGTTGGATGGTTGGTGTATTAATAGAATGTGAGAGAGATTGGTTGGTTGGTTGGTGTATTAATAGAATGTGAGAGAGATTGGTTGGTTGGTTGGTGTATTAATAGAATGTGAGAGAGGTTGGTTGGTTGGTGTATTAATAGAATGTGAGAGAGATTGGTTGGTTGGTGTATTAATAGAATGTGAGAGAGGTTGGTTGGTTGGTTGGTGTATTAATAGAATGTGAGAGAGGTTGGTTGGTTGGTGTATTAATAGAATGTGAGAGAGGTTGGTTGGTTGGTTGGTGTATTAATAGAATGTGAGAGAGGTTGGTTGGTTGGTGTATTAATAGAATGTGAGAGAGATTGGTTGGTTGGTGTATTAATAGAATGTGAGAGAGGTTGGTTGGTTGGTTGGTGTATTAATAGAATGTGAGAGAGGTTGGTTGGTTGGTGTATTAATAGAATGTGAGAGAGGTTGGTTGGTTGGTTGGTGTATTAATAGAATGTGAGAGAGGTTGGTTGGTTGGTTGGTGTATTAATAGAATGAGAGAGAGGTTGGTTGGTTGGTGTATTAATAGAATGTGAGAGAGGTTGGTTGGTTGGTGTATTAATAGAATGTGAGAGAGGTTGGTTGGTTGGTTGGTGTATTAATAGAATGTGAGAGAGGTTGGTTGGTTGGTGTATTAATAGAATGTGAGAGAGGTTGGTTGGATGGTTGGTGTATTAATAGAATGTGAGAGAGGTTGGTTGGTTGGTGTATTAATAGAATGTGAGAGAGATTGGTTGGTTGGTTGGTGTATTAATAGAATGTGAGAGAGATTGGTTGGTTGGTGTATTAATAGAATGTGAGAGAGGTTGGTTGGTTGGTTGGTGTATTAATAGAATGTGAGAGAGATTGATTGATTAAAGAGAGATTAGTTAGTAAAGACAGAGAAATATTGATAGATTGATTGTGGAAAAAATGAGTGGTTGTTACCTTACATAGTCACTGATTTATTTATATTTCTCACAATTTTAGCTCATTGTTTTGTGTAGTTTGGCCTCTACACTGACACTCAACCCGTGAGTCTCAAACCCCGGGGTCCGTCCCTGCCTCGCTCTGGCATGCGAGTGTTTGAGCTGCGCTTTGATACTGGCCTGAAAGACGAGCAGCGTCTCAGCCGCACTAAGAATAAAGCTCTTGTCTCTCTGGAATGTTCCCTGTGGCATAGTAAATGACTTATGAACTGTACACAACACAAAGCTAAAAGGAAGGCGGCAGAGGCGATACGATCACTGCTTAGATTTGCTCCTCCCTAGAGCACTAGAGCCTTTATGATCTCTGTGCCGCTCGTTAGTGAAGTACTTCCTGGTGGTGAACCGTGGTCTTCCTGTTGCTGAACTGTGGTGATGATTAAACTGTTTATATGTAACAGGATGGATTTAACGAATAAATGAACGAAAAAACATAGAGAATGTAGAGGATGTGTATGGTTTGCGTACACTGCAGAGCAATACAAAGCTCATTGATGACTTTTATCACTCAGTGGGTGTGGCCTCTTCTAGGGTGACTCTACCCCCCAGCCTTGGTGCATTACAGCTCATTGAAATGGGTTTTGATGAAGACAAAGATGATGAATAGGAGCTCTACATTAAAACTCCAGCTGAATATAGATCATTTAGAAGAACGGTGTTCAAGGAGCACCTTTTTTGTACTTTTGTATACATTTTGCATATATAGAATATATTATTATTAATATAAATAATATATTTCATTTATTTTTATCTTTTCAATCTCAAGGAGTCTCTTCTTATCTTATCTTATTTGTAGGTGTTCTGGAGGCTCATGGTATCCAAACGCCATCCTTAGACACACTATATAGGCGCTTTTTCTTTAATTTCCTTTGCAGGATGCTTCCTGGGTCTTGGATCTTTGCCTTTTTTTAAGCTCTGGGTGAAAAGTGCAGTGGGTGAGTATGTATAGTGCACAGTAGGAGAAGGGAGGGAGGGGAGGGAATCCCTGTGTTTGTCTTTGTCACTGAGCTAATCAGATTGGCCTCCTTTCCTAAGAGGTCCGGGTGGGAGCTTTTTCAGCAAACTCCATGTCCCCTACTCTGTTTAGAGAGCTGATGCCTGGCATGTAACTACCACAGACGTCTCACTGTCCTTCCAAACACCTGTCATCTTACTTTCATGTACAAGTGTCTGTCAGTAGCTGCATGCACCCGAGCGCTCAGCAACACACAGCAGCAACGTTTTTTGCCTCGCAAAACCCTGTGCTGGCTGCGTGTAGTGTTTATGAAAGATGGGAATGACTGGTGTTGTGAAATATTTATGGTTTGGCCGTCGATTAGCTTCTGCCCACCTTCAGGAATGCTGTAAAATTGTAGGGTTGGGATACACATGGGAAACCTTCCAGAGTAAACCACTCTGCCCGCACGATGGACGCGAGATAACCTAGACCTCCGAGATCCCTCACAAAGCGGCTAGTCTGAGAAGTCTTCATCATGATGCATTACTTCATATCATTCTGACTTCTTAATGCACTATTAAGGACAAATGAAGATAAGTTATAGCTGATAAAGTCAAGAAGCCAAGACAAGCCTCCTAATTTCAGCAGCTGTAGCACACAAGTCTCAGGAGAATGATGTGGGCTGATAAAGTGCACCAGATTTGGCAGCGATGCCCAAATACTTTCCTCGTGAGGGGAGAAAGATCGCAGATTTTCAAGGACTAAACCAGTTGGCAGGGAGAAATACACAGTAAGCTGATGCAAGAATGCATTTGGTTCAGAAACGATGACGATGAGTTTTCTCAGCTTCATGTAAATTAGATATGATGCAAGTTCCAAACCACCGAGTCGAATGTTTCCTCGAAATAATCCTAATATTTTTTCTCTCCTCTCGTAACTTTTAATTCTGCCTGTAATTAGTTCCTGATTGACTCAATTAGTGGAAGAGAAAGCTATACGCAAGTTGTCATCTTATCTTATCATAAAATCCTCATGAAACATGTTGAGAGATGCTAGGAAGAAGAATGAAGCTTGGAAGGAAGTATTCAGAGAAGATTGTTTGTAGCTAGCACAGTTAGCTTGCATTCCTAATCTGCTAAGAGTGAACACAAAGCCTGGCACATGACGAACTGCAGATGATCGATTTTTCCATATTGGAATTGATTTGAAATAGATTTTATTATACTGGAGTAAATTGGGTGTTGGGACATATTAAAAGAGGGTGTGAATGAAGCATTAAGATGAAGCGCAAAACATCTTTTCACACAGGACGTAACCGAATCTTTACCAGCGTGTCAGTTTGAACAGGATTTATAGGTTACTTTCTGGCTGTAAAAATCACTGATTAGGACAAGACTAAAATCCTAGATGTACTCCGGTGATAATCCTGTGTTTGAGGGTTGTAAATAAAAAAGAAATGGGTTTCATTCTCAGGATCCATAGGTGGTCTCCTCGACCCACAGTTCAGTAAATGAGGTCAAATCAACATGGCTGCTCACAGCAACAGCAGTAAACATTGTAGCCGTTTTCTTTTTTATTTTCAAATGAGCGTGTTTTCCAACTTTGTAACTCAAACACAAAGATCAGAAAGAGTTCCTACTTCCCAGTTCTGAGGTAAGTCGGATGCAGGATAATTCCATTACCCGCCTCTCCATGTGAAACTAATCCTAATTCCTATTAGTCCCTTTTGTTTTTCAGTATGATTCTGATCAAGGCCACTCTTTGCTGTGTGTGTGTGTGTGTGTGTGTGTGTGTGAGAGAGAGAGAGAGAGAGAGAGAGAGAGAGCGCGCAACAGACAGACAGGAAGAGAGAGAGACAGAGAGAGAGAGAGAAAGTGAGACACCAAGAGAGAGAGAGACAGAGAAAGTAAGTGAGAGAGAGAGAGAGAGAGAGAGAGCGACAGACAGACAGGAAGAGAGACAGAGAGAGAGAGAAAGTGAGACCGAGAGAGAGAGAGACACACACAGAAAGAGAGAGACAGACCGAGAGAAAATGAGTGAGAGAGAGACGGAGAGAGGGTGAGGGGGAGACCGAGAGAGGGTGAGAGAGAGACGGAGATAGGGTGAGAGAGAGACAGAGAGAGGGTGAGTAACTTCATCTCCTCTCCCTCAGCTGCCAGCAGGGATCCCAGGGTTCTCTGTGTCAGGATAAACGTCCCCAGCCACTGTGGGAACGCGGCTCTGATCAACACGTTCTGATCTACAATAATAATGATCGATATTGCTGCACTGTTTCCTCAGCGAGACTCTTGGCCTTCTAAATACAGTCTGAGAGCGAGCCTTGCGTTCCAGCAGGTCAGGACTCTCCCTCTCCTCTGTTGTTTTTACCCTGATTCGTTTCTTTTGGTTCTCCAGGAACCGTTGAAATCACAAATGTTTGTTCTGGTTTGAACAGAAACCCGGTGCCGTTGTTGTAAGGTGTGAAATGTGTTTACTTTAGTTGTTTTAGCGCTTCACTCCACATCACTTAAGCATGTTAACAGCAATCAGACATTATCAGACATCTGTTTTCTCGACTCGTCCAATCTCCTGCAGCTCTGGTATGTGGCTGTCTTCTCCAGGCAGAGCGCAGACTTGTTGTGTAGCATTCTCTCCGTCTCAAAACATCACACCGGTAAAGCAGGGAAAAGTAAAGATTTTAATATTTTCCCCCTTCATTGTGTCACTATTGTGTGTGTGTGTGTGTGTGGGGGGGGGGGGTTCTTTGCATGGACAGATGAGCACTTTGTTTAGCATGCCATGAAGAAACAGTTTAATATCTTTCTCAAAGAAACTGAAAGCCGCGTGAGTGTAGCTGTAGGTTAGATCACGATCACATGTATACCAGTTTTCAGCTCATGTCCAGTCTCTGGTCAGTGTGACAGCGGTTAGAGCTGGGTTATCTAGTGTAGCGCTCGCCGCTGTTCCCTCGTCTGCCTTGTTTCAGTGGCTGTGTCTCATTCCTGCATGGTTTTGGGACGCCTCACTCTGCACCGCCTGCTTCCTCCCACGTCTGGCCTTGTTTTCCTCTTCCTGCCTTCCTGTGGTGGACGGGCCGAAGACAGATCTTCACACAATCCCGTTTGTTCAGAATTAGACAGAAATTAAAGAAATAAATGAAATAATCTGATTAATGATGATGATTATCAGTTTATTTCAAACACGCTTTGCAAAGACAAAATACAACACACACACCCACACACACATCAAACTCTGTGCTAGATGCAGAAAGAATGTGCCTTTTTTTCTGCAGAGGTGTGTGTGTCTGTGACTGTCCGTGTGTGTGTGTGTGTAAGTGTACATGTGTTAATGACTTTTGTTTTCAATAGCACGACTCATTGAATAAAGCTTTGCTGACTAAAGGCTGAGCAATGGAGCAGCACGCTAAAAATGCAAGCCATTACACACACACACAGAGAGAGAGGGGAAGTTTCATCCTCCAACATCCACAGAAACTCCTGAGTTCATCCAGTCTGCTGTTGCTCTTTATGTAACTGGGTTGACTGAAAGAAACAGGGTGTGTTTATTGACATGTTTGTCTCTCTTTCTTTTTTTTTCTTTTTTTTTTTTTTTTTTTTTAACCAAAAAAAGAGTCTTTTCTGGTGTTGAACTTTGACCCAGCAGTATTTTTTTTTCTTCTTTCAGGTTTTGAGGTGCAACAAGCAAACCTCACATCCATCGTAATGGCAGGTGTCTTCCTTTCATAGATCAATAGACTATAATAGACGTCCATTTTCCACCATTTCCCAAAAAAAATAAGTATTTAGTTTTTTAAGTATTTTATATTAAGTGTTAAGTATTTAATTTATGTTTTAAGTTTTTTTTTTGGTCTTATTACTTTTTTCTTATTTTTTTCTTTTTTCTTTTTATTCTTTATTTATCTTTTTAAGTATTAAGTTTTTTTTTTTATGTATTTCTTTTTTTAAAGTATTTAATTTTTCCCATTTTTTCCCCTTATTTTCCGGTATTTTTATTGCCTTTTCCAGTATTCCATCCATTTATAATAGCAGACATCATCTTTTCAGAACTGGTTTATAGTTTGGTACTGAAACAGAATAGATGACGTAGCTCTGTGTCGACTTCTCTCTTACGTGCGTGCGTGTGTGTTTTGGGTTTGTTAAGTGTGAACACAAAGGCCACTGTAAACCTGCAGTGTGTTTTAGGTTCAGTGAGTTTAACCTTCCCCTGGCGCTGGGCCAAGCCTGCCCTATGACACACACACACACACACACACACACACACATACACACACACACCTGGAGGCTGATAAACCCAGTCTTGAGCCAGGCTCCCAAAGCTGTTACAGTTTGGTCTGTAATCCCCCGCAGAACGCTGACGTAGTTTTATATGGTGTTCATAGCAAATCCGATACACCAGTTTGCAACTCCCTCCAATTTATCCTGGCATGGACCAGTGTTTTGTCACTGTCCACCCTGCGCAGTTCATAATCACTGTAATGGATGGTGTGTGATGCAGAGCAGCTGTGACCATGCATGAGATTCAGGTCAATGTGCTGCAAAGCACCAAAACTCCAGATCAGTCAAATGAAGAGTTGTAGAAATATACGCAGTATAACGTTGTTATAGGTTCACCATCCTTCATCTCCTGCTCAGGGTCCTGTGAATCTACAGTCTAATCTATCAGTCTGACCTTTGAGACCTTGAGTTAAGAAAAATTGTTTTCTCAATCTTTTTTTTTTCCCTCTCATGATGTTGAAATGCGTGATTAGACAGACATCAATAGTGAGTGCGTTAGTTTTTACTTTAATCCGGGACTAACACACAAGAAATATCTAGAGTTAAGTAGCCTTTATTTTTCACGTACACCGATCAGGCATAACATTATGAGCACTGACAGGTGAAGTGAATAACACTGATTTTCTCCTCATCATGGAACCTGTTAGTGGGTGGGATATATTAGGCAGCAAGTGAACATTTTGTCCTCAAAGTTGATGTGTTAGAAGCAGGAAAAATGGACAAGCGTAAGGATTTGAGCATTCTTGACAAGGACCATAGTTTGATGGCTAGACGACTGGATCAGAGATTTCCAAAACTGCAGCTCTTGTGGGGTGTTCCTGGTCTGCAGTGGTCAGTATCTATCAAAAGTATCCTTTAAGTCCTTTAAGTTACAGGACTTAAAGTATCTGCTGCCAACATCTTGGTGCCAGAAACCACAGCACACCTTCAGGGATCTAGTGGAGTCCATGCCTCAATGGGTCAGGGCTGTTTTGGCAGTAAAAGGGGGACCAACACAATATTAGGCAGGTGGTCATAATGTTATGCCTGATCTGTGTATACATTACTGCACAGTGAAATTCTTTTTTTTTTCTGCATATCCCATTCTTGGGGGTTTGGGGTCAGAGTGCAGGGTCAGTCTGTTAAGGTGGCAGCTTGGTGGTGCTGGTTCTTGATCTGATCAACAACCCAGAGCATTAACCACCAGAGCTACCACTGCTCTCAGTGTTTGTGTTTATCTGTTCTAAAAAAATTTTGGAAATGAGTCAGAAGTGTAGCGTATAGCGATACCGAACAGGTGACCGGTTTCACTGACAGCAAAAGTGAGGAACTCTGACAACTCCATGGTTATAACATGATATGCGGAATTGTGCCACTGACCAAAACAATGTAGTAGGAGTATGATACTGCCGCTATGTGAAGACCAATTTTCTTATAAAGAAAATCGCAGGAAAAAATAAATGATGAGCTTGAGGTAACTGTACAGGGAACTTTCTGTACTTTTATAAGATTCAGCATGATAAATGCAATAAAATGGTTGTGGTTTGAGAGCTGGAGCAGGGTGGAGGTTATTAGCAGCTTAAGCATGTGGTGCTCTTTAAAGCGCTCGGCTGTAACAGCAGTGTCATTATACCTGCAGTCTATCAGCACATTCATCCGTGTCACACTGCGTCTATCCTGTGTGTGTGTGTGTGCGTGCATGCAGAGCTCTTTTCATATAACTCACAGCTCCAAGCTCCTTGCTTCCATTTGACGGGTAGAACATGAAATTCCATGTAGACAAGAACTCGAGCTCAGGTTCGAACATAACATTCATAAAGTAACTTTTACAAGTGAGCGCTAAAGGTGTTGAAATAGAATGATTATTATTATCGTCAGGTTAAATGTGCTGTATTCATTCAGATGTGTGCTTCATGACCTTTACATTTCTGCCATTTGGCAGATGTCCTTATATTTTAAATATAACTTGGGAATTAAGGGCCTTGCTCAGGGGCCCAGCAGTGGCAGATTGGTGAACCTGGGATTCAAACTCACAACCTTCTGATAGTTCAACACCTTAACCAGTAAGCTACAACATTCCCACAACTGCTAAGTGCACTGTTTTAATGAAGCACTTCTCATTAAACCTGACTTGAGACTCACACACACACACACACACACACCTGTATGTTGTCTGTGTTGTTCACTACAGCTTTCAGTCAAGCAGATTTTGGCAAGGATATCTCTTAATGCTTTGTATGTACGTTTACATTCCTGGCATTTGGCAAGACAGACTTATCCAGAGCGACTTGCAATTTATATCATGTTTTAATACAACTGAGGGTTAAGGGCCTTGCTTAGGGGCCCAGCAGAGGCAGCTTGGTGGAGCTGGGATTCAACCTCACAACCTTCTGTTCAGTAGTCCAACACCTTAAACACTAAACACGTCCAGTGATGTGTGTTTAGTTTGGCTGTGATTTGCTCTTTTATGCTATTGCATCAGGATAGAACCATAATGTTGAAATAATAATCTTTTTATTCAACGTTTACAGAAATGTAAACTAATTGATGAGTGAAATGGATACCATCATAATAGATTTCAGTGTTTAAAGTCTAACACTGTGGGTTTGGACATGTGTCTAAATACAGTGAGCATACACACTTATATCAGTGAGGAAATATAAACTGACAATTATTTCACTTTTTCCTCTGGCCCCTGTGTGATTGCTCCGATTATTGTCAATTATTTTAGGATTTCATTCGTATATATTGTGGAGAAATGGGTCCAGAAACAACATGTCAGATATTTCCTTTTACATTTTGTGATGCCGTAATGGAATCAGTCGATCTTTCCTGAGAGAGAAAAAGCACAGTGATGGAATTGATAATCATAAAGAAATATCTTTCCACGGCGCTCAGCATGACGAAGCAATGACTCCGAGATGCCTCATCGAGATTCTCTCCAGCGTCGGTGCCATCTCCACATTTTATACCGTTTTTAGCCGAAGAGGAGCTGCCGCGGCTGTCGTGTCACACAATGCTCTTTTTGTTTTTTTGTGTGTGTGTGTGTTGGTCAGGTTGGCGTGTATGAAAGCGTGTGGAGGGTCTCATTAGCTGGGAGACTCATGAATCATCTGAATGGACTTCATTCTTCTCGGCTCTTTATGACTCTCGGCGCAGAGAAAGTGCTAGATCACCATTCAGCTATGTCCTCCACTCCCACTTCCTGCTGCACTGCTGCATGTGTCGATCACATCTGTGTGTGTACCAGTCCCTCTCCATACTGCAGACCCTAATGTCCAACAGCTGCATCACAGCTGCATAATGTAACTGTGAGGGACAAGTGTGGACAATACACATTACTATGGGTGGACTGGGGATTTATGGACTGGACAGACCTGCCAAACTTTACATTTTCACATAGGAGCTCAGCGTTTTAAAAGTTAGCACTCAGAATACACCGGAAGTGCAGGTTTCCTTATTTTAAGTGACCTGTGAAGACCTTTCAGGAGATGCCAAGACCATGCATCTCGCAAACAAGGTCAGCTCTGATATCAGCTGGGTTTCCTGTCAGCAGTTCTCAAACTTTATACAGACAAATCACTTCTCAGACAGCACACGAACATCAACTATGGGCAGGTTTATGTTCAGATTCATCTAAATATAGTGTTGAAGCACGTGATCTTCAACATCATAATTTATTCAAAAATAGCACTGTGTGTCAATGCAGTCGTTGTCAGTTTCCCAGAACAGGAGCAGATGAGTCTTAAAAGGGGGTCAGGGCCAAGATGACCACCAGAATGAGTCAAGGCTTTACTTCAGCTAGACTTTGTTTGTTCATTGTGCCAATGATTAAGCTTTTTTCCCCCTAGCTATTACTCTTTGCTAATGGATATATAAGTACTGAGGAATTACTTCTTGTAATGCAAAAATACAAACATTATTATTGCAATCTCTCATTTGAGACTTTATTATTTTTACTTTATTAAAAAATGGAGACAGAGACAGACATAGCATTGAATGAATCACATTAGTTCAGTACTTTATTTGGATGTGTGTGTTTTTTGGGTCATGACTCTCATCTTCCCAGCAGTAATGGTCAGTGTTCTTAACGAAGCAACTGGATCAAGATGGAGCTTTGGGTTATCCGGTCAGTCCACATGATTTCTGAGAAGTTGAGTACATTATAAAAAATGTGCTGATCTTTTTGCGTCGCCTTTGCTAGTATATGAAGTGGATATTTTATAATCAGAGGTCTTAGTGAATATACAGTAAATGAATTCATCAATAAGTGGAAGTTAAAGTAGCTTTTTTTTATTAAATAGTTTTCAGAGCACACCAACTGTTTCTTCCACCAGTAGATGAAATAAAACCAAATGCACAGGTTCAGATATTTGGATAGAGCTGAGAAGAAGAGCCGTCTGTTCTTCCGAGTGGGCTCGCATAAACCGCTCTTCCTCTGCGCTCCGTAGCTCTCTCCAGAGAAAAGAGAAGCCCCTAAGTCCACTCCAGTTACAGTGCCTCGAGGAAACACTACGCCATTGTGTGCTGTGGAATGCACTTGCAACTTTGGGCCCAAAAAATGAGCCTCTGCTCAATTTGACTCCATCCATTGTTTATTATTCCCTTCACTCCTCATACTGTCGAGCTCGATCTGCTTTGTCGAACCTAATATAGGCCGCGTGTAGGATTAGGAGAGTTGAAAGTCTGCCGCTTTAATCACTGCTCTCGGTGACTCCTCTCATTCACATAACACTCTTGGTTACTTTACATAACCAGCGTCAAGAGTTCACGCCTGCATCCAAGACTTTTGTTTTGTTCTCGGTCACATGGGCAGTTGAAACCGTGTAACCGGAGCCCGTAAACAAGTCCTTGTATAGTGAGAAAACTGGAAACTATAGTGAAACTAAACCAGCAACTCGAGAGCATTCTGAATGAGATCAGCCACTGGGACTGGAAATGTCACCTGTACTGTGATTGTATGATTCATAGCTCTGCTCTCCCTGCTTATGGCTTCATACACAAAGAGTGCTGTGGTGAAAGAATTTTAAAAGCATCCTAAAACTTATAACCCCAGATGCAACTTAATAGAAGAGCATCAGCAGTCACTATGGGGATGTGTAAGCTTAGTGGTTAAGGTGTTCGGAAGGTTGTGAGTTCGAATCCCAGGTCCACCGAGCTGCCCCTGACCGAGGCCCTTAAGCCTGCATTGTTCAGCTGTATAAAGTGAGATAAAATGTAAGTCACTCTGGATAAGGGAATTGTAAATGTAAGTATTGTATTACTCTCGATTAAAAAAAAATATGCCATGTAGCGTCACACTCATATGAGCTTGTTGGACGACTTTGAGAGGAGCTGAGATTTTGTAACAGGTGCTTGCAAACAAATCACTGTATAGTGAGGAAACTTCTGAATCTAAACCATTGTGATGGCTCGTGCCGGGACTGGAGCTCATTCTGAATGAGATGAAGAAATGTCAGCCATACTGTGCTGTGGCATTCCTGTTCATCCCAGAGGTGTCAGTGGGGTTGAGGTCAGGCCTCTGCTTAGGATACACAAGTTCTTCCACTCAGGTTTTGGCTAACTGTGTCCTCAAGGAGCTCTGTGCTTTGTGCACATATGCTTAGTCATGCTTGAACAGGGTTTGAGCCTCTTGGTTCCAGTCAAGAAAGGACTCTTAATCATACAGCATGCAAAGGCATTCATTTGTGAGCTTCAGACTGTGTGGCAACTTAAGAAAATAAAATCAAAAGGTCAAGGAAAACTGTTACAAGGCACTGACACTGGAGACTCCTTCCATGAACGGTGACTATGCATCTCATAACTGAAATACACCGAGCCGGCATAACATTATGACCACCTGGCTAATATTGTGTTGGTCGCACTTTGCTGCCAGAACAGCCCTGACCCGTCGAGGCATGGATTCCACTAGATCCCTGAAGGTGTGCTGTGGTATCTCGCACCAAGATGTTAGCAGCAACTCCTCCATGGGCCCCACCTTGCAACTTACAGGACTTTAAAGGATACTTTTGATAGATACTGACCACTGCAGACCGGGAACACTCAACAAGAGCTGCAGTTTTGGAGATGCTCTGATCCAGTGGTCTAGCCATCATAATCTGGCCCTTTGTCAAACTCGCTCAAATCCTTACGCTTGTCCATTTTTCCTGCTTCTAACACATCAACTTTGAGGACAAAATGTTCACTTGCTGTCTAATATATCCCACCCACTAACAGGTGCCATGATGAGGAGATAATCAGTCATATTCACATCACCTGTCAGTGATCATAATGTTATGGCTGATCGGTGTATCAAGTATTCACCTTCTGTCATGGTTTAAATAACCAGATGTCTTTTACTTCATTTATTGTACTTGGATCATGTGGCAATGTAGTGATGCAAGTTGATAAAGTATTATCAAGAGCACATTAATATAAACCTGGGATTTGGCCTGCCTCCAGAACCATTGCCAGAGCTGCTGCTATTAAAAAAAAAAAAAAAAAAAAAAATGAATCGACACCCTCTGACCAGTCAGATTTGTATATTCATCAGCACTGTGTTATACACATAGATATTGACCAGTGATAAGCAGTAATAAATAAATGCTCTAGGTTGTTTTAATCTGGAATAGTTAAACAAAATCTTATTAATTTAATGTAATATAATCCACTGTGACTTTCGCAAATCTGATTATTATATTAAATGATTCTTTTAGTCTGTTATTCTATTGAAAAAATATGTCCAGTTAGTCTGCCAAGATGTGCTTTAAGGGTTTAGCCTGAAATACTGTTAAAATGATCAAATTATACACATATACAGGTCAAGCGGTTACTACAATATACACGTATTAGCATGTAAAGAAAAGGAAATGGCTTTCCGTCTCCTTGGCTGATGTCCAGGACGGATTTCCTTTCCGCATCACGAAGTGACCTGTTTTTGTTTGAAAGGCAAGTGGGTCTGTACAACGAAGCTGGTGTCTTTCCATCCAATTTCTTTTTCATTATCTGAATTTCTGTTATGTTAATATTCCTTATTGTTCAGCAGCTTATAAAATAGCACTTGATTCATCACATACTATTGTTTTGCATTTTATTTTTAGATGTAAAGCAAGCTGAGGACCTGAATAATGTCAGTTTTGGTGTTAATTCACTGTAAAGTAAATGTACGGACAGTTTGACATTAAGCAAGTCTTCATAATTTTGTTTTAAGCATCTTCTCCTCAAGATGAGTGATGTCTGATTAAGATGCTGCTTCCTCTGATGTCTTCTGTGCAACAAAAAGAACCTTTTAAAGGAACAATCCTGTTATATATATATATATATATATATATATATATATATATATATATATATATATATATATATATATATACACACCGATCTTGCATAACATTATGAGTAGTGAATAAGACTGATGATCTCCTCATCATGGCACCTGTTAGTGGGTGGGATATATTAGGCAGCAGGTGAACATTTTGTCCTCAAAGTTGATGTGTTAGAAGCAGGAAAAATGGACAAGCGTTAAGGATTTGAGCGAGTTTGATAAGGGCCAAATTGTGATGGCTAGACCACTGGATCAGAGCATCTCCCAGTCTGCAGTGGTCAGTATCTATCAAAAGTGGTCCAAGGAAGGAACAGTGGTGAAACGGGCAAACAGGGTCATGGGCGGCCAAGGCTCATTGATGCACGTGGGGAGCGAAGGCTGGCCCGTGTGATCCGATCCAACAGACGAGCTACTGTTGCTCAAATTGCTGAAGAAGTTAATGCTGGTTCTGATAGAAAGGTGTCAGAATACACAGTGCAGGACGGGTCAGGGCTGTTTCGTCAGCAAAAGGTGGAACAAAACCAATACTAGGCAGGTTGTCATAATGTTATGCCTGGGTGGTATAAGTTTGACACCATTATTTTTATAATAATGTGTCATATATGTATTTTTAGTCTCTCATATATGCATTTCAGCAGCATATTATATTGTTACTCTGCTACATTAGAGTCAAACAGTGGTACAGGAGTTTCAAGTTGATATCATGTACGTCTTCTAAATACTACCTTATATAGTTTATATTGTCTTCTTCCTTAGGTTGTTAGGTCAGGTGAGAACGATGACTCGATGACTGAATAAGATGACCGGTTTTGTGATGTCATGAACGTACGTGAGAGATGCCAGGAATGTTTGAACATTTGAGTCAGAGGAAGAGAATGAATGAAATGATGGAAAGGAAGGATATGTCACAGGGTGCCGAGGTGGGCTCGAGCACTGACTCACGACTCGAAGTTTCCTGACCACATGCACAGCTTTCAGAATGAAACCCGGACCGTTAAGGAGCTGTAATGGGGCGAGGCAGAGGACGTTTCCTGATGCGTTCAGCTGTACTGAAGTGCCATCCTGTGCTCTTTTAATCACGATTACGTCAAGGGCTTTGTCAGGATTGCTGAACTCACTCTAAGAAACAGTAGCAAGAGGAATAAGGAAACTGTTTTAACCCTTACCTGACCTGAAACAGATTAGAAGATTAAGGCATGTATAAAGTTGCTGTAAATAATTTCCTCTTCGACATTTGATCCTGTCACAGTTACTTTCCCTGTATCTGAGCCATTCATTCTTGTTTGCTTTCCGCCCCGTCTGCTTTAATATCTAAAGGCTAACACAAAATGAAACATGCCTCTCATATCCAGCTCATCCAGACAGTTTACAGAGCACATGATTACTTTCCCTGAGTCCGACTTTCCTTTACGGATCTGCAACTAATTGCTCCGAGGACGTGGAGCTCTGTTCAAATTCGTCTGTGCTTTTAAAACCCTGAAGCTGTTTCTGTCTCTCTCTCTCTCTCTCTCTCTCTCTCTCTCTCTCTCTCTCTCTCCCTCCGTTTCCCCTAACTCGCATTATTTAATCTTTCTGTTCTGCTCATTAGAATCAGTAGTTATTAGTTAACCCTAATGCGGAGCTGAAACAATCAATTAATCTTCGTCGTAATTGGGCGTTGTTGGAAAGGAGTATTTTCCTGCTCCAGAATAAATCCTAATCAGACCCTGTCCATTGCTCCTGGCGTTGGTCACTACTTTGGAAAATTGCTTTGGTCATGGATGCGTTTGCGTGCAAAGAGCCTTCAGATAAACACTTAGCGTAGAGATCTCTCAGATGTGTGATGTTTTATTCTGGGCGGAGGTTTTAATTGCATCCAGAGGCTGATGCTAAAGCCGAGAGCCTTCTTTCCTTTATTTAATTTGTTTAATTACAAAGCAGCTGTGGACACTGTTTAAGCTGCTGCTTGAGATTTGTGCTTTCTACCTTTCTTCAGTGTTAAAGCTCTCTTAAATACTTAGATGAGGATGGACTCTGTGTTTGATCATAACTTGGAGTCATGCAAAATTAAAAAGAAATGAGATCATGTGCATTTAATGCTCTGTATAATGGTTATATGTCGGAGCTTTAGAATGTATTTATCATTTATAAATTATAGCATTATGTATGTTTTTAATGTAAATAAGCCTGTAATTTTTCATAAATCCAAAGACAACAGGAACATTAACAGGAGAGCTAAAAAAGGCTACCTGGATGGAAATTGCATCTTTTTCATAAGCAAATAAAATCCGACTGATTTCTTGCACAAATTTTCCATCATTTGTCGTAAGATATCATAAAAGCATTGGTCACATGTCATTAAACAAATACCATTTGCAAGTTACAGACTTCTGTCTAGGTGTATGTGGTATTTTTCATCGTTCAGTCTCCAGCGTTTCCTAAAAGCATAAATAATTCAAGCAAACATCCGGACTTGAGCCTTCACTGACTTTTTGTTTTTTTTATCGATGTGCTTGTGAGAAAGAAATGGGTTTGTGCTTTTCTCCAGGATAGCTTAAATAAACTAAGGAGCAAACAAAGTGAAAATGTTAAAAAGTGTGAAAAATGTAGCTAGTTGTTCATCTGGAATATATAAGTAATAGATCCTCTGTCACTCATGTGGCTACTGATGGTATTTTTACAGCTCTGTGTGTCAGTGTAATGATTTACTGTAACACAACCTCTGGACATACTCTTGCTGGAATCTCCCAGTTTTAATGCCTTGTATAATAGATAGTTATAGGCCAGAAATAGGAAATCTGCTTCGCGTTCACTTTGTTCTCACTACATTTATTGTTAAATCTGTGTAGCATGCACCACAGTGCTGCAGAGAGTAACATCGCTGCCTGTCTTCCTGGAGTTCCTCCACATTCTCTGGTTTTCTCCGAATTTCCACAGACATGTCACTGGGTGTATTAGTTACGCTTAATTGCCCCATGTGTGAATGCATGAATGTTTCCGGGGCCCAGTGATGGACAGGGTGAATTCCAGCCAGTGTTCCCGGGAATGGTGCCCTTTTCTGTTTCGTGAATATAGCTTTTAGTTTTAATCTAGCTGTTTGTATTATGTACAGGTTAAAGTAACTGTCAAAACTCCTTTTTGGTATTAATCCAGGTTCAAGCACTGCTTTAACTTGGCCTGAATGTATTTTGACACAAATCCAAGAAAAGCACTTCCATAATTTCAGGGGCCGTTTATAAGAGCACTCCGTGAGCAATGGTAAAGTACTGTGGGAATGCAGTCCTCCCTCGTGGCTCCCACGCCTATAGCGCTTCATTTCTGAACAACTCTCTTCCGTAGACGAGCGGAGCTTCACCGAGGCAGGCAGGACCGTGACACCATTAATTTGGCATTGTTCCCATAACGATGGCAGGACAATGAGGCCAGATCAGGACACTTTTGTGCGGGGATTTCTGCGCCACACTCATCACACATGACTATGGTTATGCAGTCAGCACACGGCTGTTTTTCGTAGCTCTGGGAAGCTGTTGTAGATTATTGGGCCTGTGGGAGTGATGGCCAGTTCTCTGCTCTCCTTACCATGAAAAGGCCTTCTGCTTCTCTTCTGCTAATCATTCCCTCATGTTCATCGCTGAGAAAACTTATGACTGTCATATTTCTGGGTTTAATCATTTCACATGTGCCTGCCCCTGCCCAGGCCCACCCTGTCACGTTGTCCATGAAGACCTGATGGACTAAATGCTTCGCCGCCTTCTTCGTTCACGAGCGTAACACACCTTTTACCCTGGACATAAACTGCAGCTGCTCTCGCACTTTGATGTGATTTAGATTTGTGTATGCAGATACAAAGCCAGTCAAGCCAGGACTGTCTGCATGTGCCGTTCCCTTGGGAGGAAAAAAGTCTTTTCCAGTCTAGGATGAGTTCCCATTCTCCAGGTGGATGTGCACACAATAACCATTGAACTAAAAAACCCTTTGAATGATCATTTCTTGTTAAGCCTCAAACCTCTCCGAATTTTCAGTCAGGATAGAAAGCACTCCTCGGTCTTCTGCTTCCTTAAACACGCTGAGGTTGACCTCTTAATTGCCGAATTGGCCGTCCCCGTGTGATCTGTTTCCCCCCGGAGGTGTCTGCCAAGCTGTGTCCAACATGACAAAGTCTTCAAGCCTCTATTAATGTGTCACACACACAGAGCTGCACAACATCCACTTGATGTTTGGCTTCTCTAGCCTTTTCTAAAGAGAGTGCTATATATTTAGTTTGTCAGGCTAAATCCGGCAGCCATCTGTACTATAATCTCAGTGCTTGACGTAACCTTTTCTGGACATCTCTCCTCTGCTGGAGGAGATGACTTAACTCCACTTTTTTCTCAGATGTGTCACAATATGTGTGGAGAGATAGAGAGAGAGAGAGAGAGAGAGAGAGAGAGCGAGCATGTCTGCATTGGTGAGCCACAAAACCCTGGATCTGGACTCAGAACTGGGTGGTGGAAATCCCTTGTGTGTGATCCATTGCATCAGTTAGTGTATGACTGCACAAGTCCAATTGTTGGGAGGGAAAGGGAGTGGACCGACCTTTCTCCAGACGGACAGAGGCAGCCCAAAGCGACCCGCCGAGGAATTTGTTTACTTGTGGTGCAGCTACAAATAACTGTGGCGTTTATACACCGAAGAACTGCTTTCCATTCCAGGCAGCTGTACAACACAAACAGGCCAAAGAGGAAGGCGTGGTGGAGTCGTACTTCATATTTTGGTGGTCCAGTCATCATCAGATGGTATTTGACCACAGGGTTGTTGTTTTTTTTTTTTTAAAGCAGATTTTAGGCAGAAATCCCCATGGATAAATTTGTACTTAAACATAGAAAAGCTGTAGAATTGCATTTTATAGCAAATCATGAGACATCTGAAGCAGCAGTCATAACAAATGCAGATAAAATTCACACGAAGAACAAGAAGTGTCACAGGAGAAAGGAAACACACACTCGCGTCTCGTAGTGGCTACTTCAGGTCACTCTGATTTTCTTTAAAAAAAAAAAACAACAAAAAACAGGAGAGCCTTTGGTCTGCTGTCTGATTGAAGCGCAGGGTAACGTGTGCTCTTAATGAATGAGGCTGTGAATTTACAATAAAAACACCTCCATCATCCTGCTAGAATTTTCTTGTTTATATTATCAGGCAACACAAATAAAGTATTACCCACTGACTGAAATTCAAAACTTGGTGCAGAACACAGTTGATCCAAACACATTTGCACTGTATGGCCAAAGGTTTCTGGACACCTGACCATCACATGTGTTTGTTGAACATCCTTTTCAATTTATTGTTGCTTTGTGCACAGGAGCATTGTCATGCTGGATCAGGTTTCAGTGAAGGGAAATTAATTGCTACAGTATACAAAGACATGCTTTAAAAATTTTGGCAGATGTGATGGTCCAGTGTCCGTATGCTTTGGACCATGTAGTGTAACTTCAAAGTACAAAGGGTGCCCATTAAGTTGTATAATGCTTTAACTCTCAACTCAAGTTGTCCACATTTTGAGCCATTTTAGACGAGTGTTGATCATAGGAGTAACAGCAAGTGCACACGGTGTGACATGCAGCTAAAAGATGCACTTCAGCTAAACTTGTGTATGTGATGCGCTAGCATTCACAAGAGTTTAAAGACACTGATGATCCACAGAAGTTCTGTTACTGCAGTGAAGAAAGTGCCACTTGTTATCTTCCAGTAAGAACAAATGCTTTAATCTGGAGCTGATGACTTTTTTTTTTTTTTGCTCGTTTCTCTTCCATATATATTATGCTGCAAGTATTATATTTAGCCACA